>NC_135187.1:37693010-37715510 GCF_041146795.1 Maylandia zebra | reverse complement strand
CTGTGTCCACCTCTCTGTCGAGGAGCACCACCACCTCTTTCTCCTTGTCTGTGTCCACCTCTCTGTCGAGGAGCACCACCACCTCTTTCTCCTTGTCTGTGTCCACCTCTCTGTCGAGGAGCACCACCACCTCTTTCTCCTTTTCTGTGTCCACCTCTCTGTCGAGGAGCACCACCACCTCTTTCTCCTTGTCTGTGTCCACCTCTCTGTCGGGGAGCACCACCCCCTCTTTCTCCTTGTCTGTGTCCACCTCTCTGTCGGGGAGCACCACCACCTCTTTCTCCTTGTCTGTGTCCACCTCTCTGTCGAGGAGCACCACCACCTCTTTCTCCTTGTCTGTGTCCACCTCTCTGTCGAAGAGCACCACCACCTCTTTCTCCTTGTCTGTGTCCACCTCTCTGTCGAGGAGCACCACCACCTCTTTCTCCTTTTCTGTGTCCACCTCTCTGTCGAGGAGCACCACCACCTCTTTCTCCTTGTCTGTGTCCACCTCTCTGTCGGGGAGCACCACCACCTCTTTCTCCTTGTCTGTGTCCACCTCTCTGTCGAAGAGCACCACCACCTCTTTCTCCTTGTCTGTGTCCACCTCTCTGTCGAGGAGCACCACCACCTCTTTCTCCTTGTCTGTGTCCACCTCTCTGTCGAAGAGCACCACCACCTCTTTCTCCTTGTCTGTGTCCACCTCTCTGTCGAGGAGCACCACCACCTCTTTCTCCTTGTCTGTGTCCACCTCTCTGTCGAAGAGCACCACCACCTCTTTCTCCTTGTCTGTGTCCACCTCTCTGTCGAGGAGCACCACCACCTCTTTCTCCTTGTCTGTGTCCACCTCTCTGTCGAGGAGCACCACCACCTCTTTCTCTTTGTCTGTGTCCACCTCTCTGTCGAGGAGCAGCACCACCACCTCTTTCTCCTTGTCTGTGTCCACCTCTCTGTCGAGGAGCACCACCACCTCTTTCTCTTTGTCTGTGTCCACCTCTCTGTCGAGGAGCACCACCACCTCTTTCTCCTTGTCTGTGTCCACCTCTCTGTCGAGGAGCACCACCACCTCTTTCTCTTTGTCTGTGTCCACCTCTCTGTCGAGGAGCAGCACCACCACCTCTTTCTCCTTGTCTGTGTCCACCTCTCTGTCGAGGAGCACCACCACCACCTCTTTCTCCTTGTCTGTGTCCACCTCTCTGTCGAGGAGCACCACCACCTCTTTCTCTTTGTCTGTGTCCACCTCTCTGTCGAGGAGCACCACCACCTCTTTCTCCTTGTCTGTGTCCACCTCTCTGTCGAGGAGCACCACCACCTCTTTCTCCTTGTCTGTGTCCACCTCTCTGTCGAGGAGCAGCACCACCACCTCTTTCTCCTTGTCTGTGTCCACCTCTCTGTCGGGGAGCACCACCACCTCTTTCTCCTTGTCTGTGTCCACCTCTCTGTCGGGGAGCACCACCACCTCTTTCTCCTTGTCTGTGTCCACCTCTCTGTCGGGGAGCACCACCACCTCTTTCTCCTTGTCTGTGTCCACCTCTCTGTCGAGGAGCACCACCACCTCTTTCTCCAGGTCTGTGTCCACCTCTCTGTCGAGGAGCACCACCACCTCTTTCTCCTTGTCTGTGTCCACCTCTCTGTCGAGGAGCACCACCACCTCTTTCTCCTTGTCTGTGTCCACCTCTCTGTCGAGGAGCACCACCACCTCTTTCTCCTTGTCTGTGTCCACCTCTCTGTCGAGGAGCACCACCACCTCTTTCTCCTTGTCTGTGTCCACCTCTCTGTCGAGGAGCACCACCACCTCTTTCTCCTTTTCTGTGTCCACCTCTCTGTCGAGGAGCACCACCACCTCTTTCTCCTTGTCTGTGTCCACCTCTCTGTCGAGGAGCACCACCACCTCTTTCTCCTTGTCTGTGTCCACCTCTCTGTCGAGGAGCACCACCACCTCTTTCTCCTTGTCTGTGTCCACCTCTCTGTCGGGGAGCACCACCACCTCTTTCTCCTTGTCTGTGTCCACCTCTCTGTCGGGGAGCACCACCACCTCTTTCTCCTTGTCTGTGTCCACCTCTCTGTCGGGGAGCACCACCACCTCTTTCTCCTTGTCTGTGTCCACCTCTCTGTCGAGGAGCACCACCACCTCTTTCTCCTTGTCTGTGTCCACCTCTCTGTCGAGGAGCACCACCACCTCTTTCTCCTTGTCTGTGTCCACCTCTCTGTCGAAGAGCACCACCACCTCTTTCTCCTTGTCTGTGTCCACCTCTCTGTCGAGGAGCACCACCACCTCTTTCTCCTTGTCTGTGTCCACCTCTCTGTCGAGGAGCACCACCACCTCTTTCTCTTTGTCTGTGTCCACCTCTCTGTCGAGGAGCACCACCACCTCTTTCTCCTTGTCTGTGTCCACCTCTCTGTCGAGGAGCAGCACCACCTCTTTCTCCTTGTCTGTGTCCACCTCTCTGTCGAGGAGCAGCACCACCTCTTTCTCTTTGTCTGTGTCCACCTCTCTGTCGAGGAGCAGCACCACCACCTCTTCGATGAAGGTTTCCTCTCCCTACGAGTCTATCCTGCTCCATATTTGAACAGTGCAAAGTCTCAAACACAGTTCTACTTATATGGTAACTAATTGTGATCATCGGGGGAAACAATTAGCAATTAGTATTTCTAGATTGAAAGCTCTTGCAGCAATGTGTAACTTACAAATGACCAGAGAACAATCAGTCAAGTTGAAAATCCATGGACATAATGGATGATTAATTGATCGAACATTAAGATCAGTTGAATTAAATGATAGACAAATGTATTAAACTGAATAATAAGAGATGCAAATCAAAAATTTGATAGTGATAACATTATGAAAAGCAGTAACTGTGAACAAAACATTTATTTAGATGAAACACTTATTTTGTGTAGTGAAAAGGATATTTTGTCATAATGTGTATTGTACTGACACAATTGAAAATATGCTGAAATGTTTGACAAACGTGCACTTTTGATGATCTGTTGTGATATAAGTACTAAGAGTTTTGAAAATGTACCAATTGCTTGTGAAAACTGCGCCAAACCAATTAAAAAAAACTGTAAAGGTCGAAGTAACAACTGTCACATTTCACCTAATATGTTTGTAGCCTGACTCGAGCAAAGCTCAGCCAATTAAAAAAGTCGTGTGCTAAAAGTTTCCAGTCTGCACAAACATGTTCGTCATGGGAACAATATTTCCTGTGAATCCTGTGAGTATTTTCGACTCGATTCTTTATGTCCGGTGGAAGTATCCCAGGATCACAACTCCAGCCAGCCTGCGAGGGGTTTCCGGCTCAGGCCACAGCTGGTCCATCAGGCAGCGGCCAACCAGAAGAGCTCTCTGTAAACGATTATCAATCACGGCTCCCGGGCTGAGCTACCACCCTTCTGTTGTTCTGGGGCTGTGATTGGTTGGTAGGACGCAAACCTGCCACAAACCTCGGTGTCAGTGTCCATTCACTGACAACAATGAAGCAGAATAACTAATGAGCTCTGTCCACGCTGAGGTCTCTTCCTCGCCCGATGCTCAGAGTAGCTTTGAACATGAACCTTGTGGAGGCTGAATGCTGAGAAGGACAGAAGAAGAGCAATGATCTGACACAGAACGTGTCCGTTTATGCTACCAAAGAGCACACGGAGCAGGAGAGCACAGAAGGAACTGGCTGTCCGCTTGACTTTTTCCTCTTTTGGATTTTGGGGTTTCGCGGGGTGAGAAGCTTTAACAGCGAGGACGCTGGAGACCAGAATGAAACTAGTGACCTTCCTCAGCTGGCTCACAGCCTTCTACAGTTTCAGTGAGTAGACCTCTCTTCACCTGCACTGGCACATATTCACACATTATGGTGTGATTGCTGCTCTATGAGTTTGTACACTGATATTAGTTCAGTTTCATGGTGATTAATGGGCAGAACATTTTGTCATTTGATAAACAAGTATGCTCATCGGTAAGTGCTGCTGTTAGTTTGTCCTTAAGTTTCATAAAGACCTGCACAGGCTGCAGGTGGACACGAGAGTCACACGGTGTGGAAACAGACCGGTGGATTATCCCACTCAAAGCTGGTGAGTGTGGAAGTGACTCAATGCAAAAGATCGACAGCATTTTATAAAACATCACAATATTAATATCCTTTATAATAAATACAGTAAATATCTGTATTGTTGTGGAACACGAGCCTGTCAGACGATAATAAACCGATGATATAACTAAACTTGTTTCAGATTTGATGTAAATTATCCCACTTTTCCTCCAATCAACACATTTTCAATGCTGATGGTTCAGCGTTGAATGGATATCAGTTTGGGTGGTGTGGTGGGGGTGGGGTTAATGGGGTTCGTCTCCACTCTGCAGAGTAATTTGGGTGTGATTATTAATATTCCACTAACAAACATCAGCTCTTTCTATTCACAGCACACACATGTCACACATCTGTTTTTCTACACATTCAAATAAAACTGAAAATCTAAAAGAAAAAATGAAGTTTTCATTGATATTTAGTCGTGATGCAGAAACCTGCAGAGCTGGAGGCAGAAAAAGGTTGTTTTTGGGGAAAGCACAGCAGGTTCAAAGCAGTTTGATTTCTGTCCTCAGACACAGAACGAGCTGAGAGTCAGTGACCTCTGACCCTGTGGAGGGGGTCGGCTTTCTGGGTCACCAGAGCAGTCTGTGAGGGGGTGGGGGGTGCAGAAGGACAATAGCCTTCCAGAAGTGCTCAGTCTTCACTGACCTCACCCCTACACCTTCATCTCCATAACACTGCAGCAGTCTGCGCTCACATTGAGCCTTTATTAAAGATATGTGACTATAAGGTAATCCTCCTCCGCCCTCCACCCCCTCACGCTCCCACTGGTTTAATCCACAACAATGGGTGTGCGGTGGCTCTGTTTCCTGAAGTGAAACATACAAATGCTAACATCTCAATCTCTGGAGAGCTCAGGCTAAGTTTACAGCACCGCAGCGTGCCCTGCCACCGTGCACGGACGCCTTCGTGGGCCCAGTTAGTCTCATTTACTGGTTGGCTTGTTTTGCATATTTCTATGCAGTACAGTAGCACAGCTGTGCCACTTAGTCTCAGAGACAGCAGATGAAAGGCTGCAAAATCGTCTTTCAGCTTCAGCATCGCCGTGTGAGAAGCTGCTTGTAACGAGCACACAAACTCTTTCTACCAGCAGGTCGTGTGTCTGTGCATCATGACATGAAACAGCGTCATTGCAGCTTCAGTTGAAAGCCTGACATTGGGCCATAATGAGGTTTTAAAAAGCTTTGTCCCTCGTCTCTGTCGCGCTGCTCCTGGATCAGATCTGCTGCTGATGTTTTCAGCTCAGACGATGGACTTGACACGTACCTCTTGTTATACAGTTAATCCTCCCTTTCACAGTAAAATATCTCTTCCTGTCTAAAACACAATCATTTTGGAAGATATCCACAGATGTGAATGAAGCTGCTGAAGCTGAAACACGTCACTGCATTTCTGTTTGTGTCGAGTTTATAACACGAAGCAGGACAACCAGGAGATTCAGCTTCCTGCGTATTTCAAGTCTCCTGATTTCAAATCAAAGAATGCATTTATTTTGTAGAGGTGCATCATCATCATCATCGTGTTGAGTCTGATGAGCACTGTTGTGTTGGAGTAAACAAAGCTTACTGCAGCCTTCATGTGTGAACACAAAGCTTATCAAATGTGACTACAAGCTGAAGCTTATTGATTGACTTCCTATTAAAAATCGAGCCCTTGGATGCAGAGGCCTCAGGATTAGGCTACACATAGGTAACCTCAGCAGGTTAATTTAATCTGGTGCTAACTTTGAAATCCACTGTACGGTTTAGACACTTTTCATGTCACATAAGCGTACACTGAGTGGAGTTTAAGGACTCCACTGAGGTTATATGAGAACATTTTGATTCACGACGTCGACGCCGATCCTCACTCGGTTAAATGTTGTGAGGCTGTTCTGCTGAACTGTGGATTGCTCTGTGATCGTACTCTAGCTGTCTCCTCTGCTCGTCTTCTGGTGTTGCTGAGTTTGGTAAATTATATGCCCTCAAAGCTCTTACTGCACCATGTGTCATTCACACAGACTCGCCCTCTGACTCAGTGATGGACTCCACCAACATCTCTTTTGGCCTCACATTTTAAACAACATTGGAAAACCACAGTTTAAATACAAACTCAAGGCTTTGAATGCAGTTGTATTTATATAGTGCCAAATCACAACAACAGCTGGAGTGCACTGTAGATTTTATGTCTGCTTCACTGTGATGAAGGAAAAAGGCCTCAGCATGTTCATGTTTAGCATCTGAGGGGAACAGTTCCTAAAAGCCCTGCAGTCACATCTAGTAAAATCCATGTTGTCAGTGTTTGGAGGCAAAACTTTGATTGTGTGTTTGTACTATAAATTAGGGGCTTTGGGGGGCTGGTGAGAGACGTGTGAAGTTCAGGGGCAGCAGTCTTGTTAAACAATAGCAGCAGAAGGCCGGGTGGGTCGCTCAGGCTGGGGTACCAACCCCCCAACCCTCATCTACATATCCATCCTCCGCACCTCTGACTCTCGCGGCCCTTGAAGGGCTTGAGGTCACAAGTATGGGGTGCTAGTGTGGGGGTTGCTGGACAACCTCCTCCCTTAAAAAATCTCATTAAGTTCACAGATTGAACTCAGCAGTCTGTGATGCTGCGACCTCAGTTTGACTGCAGCCTTCATCTTATAATTATTAAAGTCTTTGTAGTTCATCGTCCTGCTTCTGTGGTGTCGGCCGCTCAGGGCACAGAGCTCACCTCATATGAATCCTCTGGTTCAGTCAGCTCAGTGCTTCACGTCTCTTTGTGATGATGTAAGCGTGTTTACTTTTCTTTGTTTTGTTCAGTTTATGTTCATAATGTAAACGATATACAGAAGGTCGTGTAGGAAATGCTATTAAAAGGCCGTTTGGCTCCACGTGACTTGGTTTACGTATCGAGGAGTGAAAAAAAAGAGTTATTGAATCCTGTTTCACTTCCTTCTCGACAGATGATCAGGTGATATTTATCCAGCTTCTTGCTGATATGAAGCTCAATAACAACAATGGACATGTTTCTAATAACAGTTTATACAAAATATTACTGTATTTGATATTCTGTCACGTCCACACGGACAAAGACCTCATGTTAACTGTACAGTGTGAAACAATGTGACACAAAGGTGACATTAAGGGGGCTGGATGATGCCTGTGGGGGGGCATGCTCACCTCAGACTGAGGCTGTTCTGGTATAAAGGAGAGACCAGTCTGCTGGACAAACACAGGACACTATTTACCATCATATTCATAAAGAGCTGCTGGTGATGGTGCACACTGCTGGTGCACACCGGACCACACGAAGTTAGACAGCTGCTGATGACTCGGATGCTTCAAAGCATCAAACAGCACATGGAGGTGTCACCACCTCAGGTAGATGATTACAGTGGGTTTGTCTCTGTGACGACAGCACAGAGACTGCATGTGGAAACGCTGTGGTCTATGACTCACTGACTGTGAACAAACGAACAGACAACGTTCGGAGACTTTTCTCCCACAGATGAGATCAAAACTCAGCTTTGACCAAAGTGTGAGACTCAGGCGTCTTCTGGTCGAGGCTCAGATAAAGTTTAGTCCTGTCACAGTGGGTCGTGGTATCTGAAGGCTGACCCCACACTGATCACTTTCATACACATGTTCTCAGGTGCTGTTGGCACTCCTCATTGGTCTTCTGTGACAGGCCTTCAGCAGTCTGATTAAGACATAGCTTATAATACTTACTATTAGATATCACAGCCTCAGACACTGTGTTCAATAATTAAACCCACAGAAGGTGCGAGCCCCCACTAGGCCTGAGAGATGTGGATCTCAGAGGGGCTGTTACCCCCCCGAGACAGCTGACCCGAAGAGCCACAGTCGTATCTGCTAAGAGCATCTGCTGAGGGAGAGATTTGTCATTAGCATGAGGGCGGACGCTCGTTTCTGGATTCAGCACATCAGTCAGAGCAGCGACAGAGATCATGAGGACGGGCAGCAGCTCCGTGGAAGGTTTAAAATCTGACTCTGATAAAACCTGAACGCCAGTAACATCACAGGGTTGTTCATGTGCAGAGGAACTGCAGCAAACATGTCCACTTTATATGTAATATTACCAAACTATGTTATGATACAGTCTATGACATGTTTGTGCTTCAGTGAACAGGACCCGAGGTCATGACTGAGTGACTGAGTGACCTGGGACAGAGTCAGTCATGTTAGCAACAGCACGTTAATGCTCCCACTGCAGGTTACATTCAAGCACGCTGACGTGACGCAAACACGATCCCACAGTGGACGCACAGTCTGAGCTTGGACACTGGGAACTTTTCGTCTTCTGTTTTAGTGATGTCGAGTTTCTGTTGTGACTCATCCTCACTACAAGGTGCAGATGCTGGACGTTACACGTTGAATAAACGAGTAAAGACTTGAGTTCTGCAGCTTCTTCTTTTTGACATATCTGCTGAATGATGATAGACAGGAAGAGCTTTCTGCACTTATATGTTACCTGTGTTAGATGAAAACTCAAAATCTGTGAGAATATAAACGTACACTGACAAATTAAACACACTGAACTGCAATTAAATACCAAAACAGACTAAAGTTCAAATTCAGGCTGCTGTGTGGGCTGTCACTGTGGCCGGTTGTATTGCATGTTTAGTCCAGCCGGTTACGAGAATCCTCGGTGACAATGATGAGATATGTTGCAAGTTCAAGTGCAGTTAATGCTAATGCTTCACAGCCGGACAGAGGGCGGCCAATGCAAGGGTTCAATGTTCTGAAGGCTGAAAGAAAACAACAAAGACTGAGGTTTCCCGAGGTCACCGCAGAGACGGGACACGGCGAGGAAGGAGATCTGGGAGCATGGGAAAGTCACCTCAGACACAGATATGAATGACAGTCGATGGGTGGAGGGGAGCATAAGAAGGGCAGATGGTGCCCTGGTTGTGTGTTGGCCAACAAGAAGAAATAACTGGGGGTTGGGTGCAAATAAGCATGGTCACAATGCCATTGTCTCTACTGGGCCCTGCTTCAATGGAGGGTCTCCCAACTTGACCCCAGCGACCCCACCAGTGTTCTCCTCCACAGCTCAGTGGCATTCAGCCTCCACTGTGACTGCAATAAAATCATCACAGGCCACAAATCCTCATCTGTCATCTATCGAGTTAGAGCTGTGTGTGTGATCATTTGGATATTATTCAGCTATAATTCGAGTCAGGAAGTGGTGACAGCCTCTGTTTCAGATAGTTTACAATAGGACACCATCAGACCTCCAGTTCTCCTCCAGCCAGCCTGCATCCAGAGGCAGTTACATTGTTTTGATAGTAAGTAGAGATGACTGGGAAAGACGCTGCTTTACAGCCATACAGCAGGTGATCACCTGCTCACACACGGAGCTAAACCAGCATCCAGATAGTTTCACTTTATGTTTACTTTATTTTCTTTTATGCTTCCTGTTACAATGTCATAAAAATGCACTACAGTGAGCCCACCTCAGAGGACCGTCTGTATAAATATAAATAAGATGTTTTGGCCCCTCTAAAACTTCCCAGCACATCCACAAAGGATATGTATTGGGTTGGAAATTATAGTTAAAATACATTTTATTTACAGAATAAATAAATGACAGTAAAAGCTTTGTCTTTCCTCTGTCTGCAGGCGGCTGCTGGGCCTCTGAGCTTTCTTTCTTGGTAGAACCCACGGACGTGATTGCGGTGAGGGATCGGCCACTCATGCTGGACTGTCAGGTCCAGGGTGAGGAACCCATCGCAATTACGTGGCGCAAGAACGGAGCGCCCGTACCCAGTACCCCACGGGTCCGAGTGCAAGAGAATGGCACGCTGCTAATAAAGAGCTTCCAGAAACGCAGAGAGGGCAGCGATGCAGACATGGGCGAGTACGACTGCGCTGCACAGAACCGTTACGGCCTGCTCGTCAGCCGCAAGGCCAAAGTCCACCTCGCATGTAAGTGACAAGAATGTTATAACCTCCACATACTTCAGCAACACACACAGCTTTAGCAGCTGAGATGTTAGGAAAACACATTTAGGTGCAGGAAGGTGGTGCTGGGTGGTCTGAGCATGCTCACTGAGGAGGAGCATTCTGATCTGGCGGGTTAAACAAAGCAACCCAGATTTAGGTTTTTAAGACCACTAATGTTGTGTTACACAGCAATGTTGATGTGTTTGATAAGATGCTGAGACACCCAACGTCACATTAGATTTCCCAGCTGTTGCAGTGCTGGTTTAATGTATCTTAGTTAAAGCGAAGCAGTCAGAGAAGGAAAGAAAACCCAAGAATTTCAGTGTGAACGTCGGAGGCTCTGCTGCAGTCAGTGCACTTTGACCTTTCTCTGTCAAAGGTACTTTGACTTTTTTTGTCCCATATGCACACACACACACACACACACATTGTGCATCAGTGTACACTCCTCCTCCTGGAGCTCACGCCTTTGTTCTAACCAGTAAACACAGAGTTTATGGTTAAACCAGCAGAATTATAGCTTATTATCTTGAGGTGGTCTTGCTTTAATGCAAGGAGTTGCCATGGTGATGCTATCTCATTTACAGGGCATATCTATTGAATTCCGCCTTATTGGTTATGGCCCCATTTCAAAGCAGCCCAGCATGGTTGTGTGTGGGCACCAAATTTATATTACTCACAGGAACATGGTTAGCATACAAGCTGCATGTGAAAAGGTCAGTCTTACAGTAAGAAAGGCTGAAAAACCATTAAATAGATCATAAAGCTATTTCTAATCACAGACACAGTCCACACATGTCCTGCTGCCTGACTCCCCACAGACTTTACAGATGTTCAACAGTTGTGTGCACTGTTTTTCTCTTTGTGTGATTGGCTCTCCAGCTCTTCCTAAGTTCCACACACACCCTGCATCAATGTCTGTGGACGAGGGAGGAGTCGCTCGATTCCAGTGTCAGATCAATGGAGTACCTGAAGCCAGAATCACATGGGAAAAAGACCGAGTGCTGCTCAACACCACTGACAGCAGGTAAACTCAGACTCAACACACACCAACACATGTATCGTGGACTGTGATATGTGGTGTAAAGGACCACATGTAACTGCTCTGGTAGCTTTTCTGTTAGCCTGAGTCACATTACATCTAATGTTCATGTGTAAGCAGAATTCATTGGAAAGATAAATGACGTTCCTTCTAAGAAGAAAGACGGGGAGCTTTTTTCTTCCTTTCACCTCTTTTGTAATTTGACAGAATAGGAAATTGTATAGGACAAGACAGTAATTAATAATGATGTTTAGTGCCTCAGCTTCACTCAGCTTCTCTTACCTGTCCAGGTACACTCTCCTACCAATGGGCATCCTCCAGGTGACAGGTGTGAGAAAGGCGGATGCAGGGGTTTTCCGCTGTGTTGCCACCAACATCGCCAACACTCGTTACAGCCACGAAGCCACGCTCAATGTTACTGGTAGGTGGACTCGTGATCCCCAAGCTGTTACAGTACGGCTGGGATATGAGCGGCGGGGGTTAGCGCCTGCATGAGCACAGTCCAAGAGTACATGATCACATCTTTGATCTGTAACCAGAGACTGTAGAACTCCAATCACACGAGTGTCCATGTAACTGTCACCACAACCTGAGTCGTTCCCAGCAACAGCCCTCAGCCCAAACACGACGTTGTTTCTAATGTTTCTAATGTTTCTAATGCTACATTTCATAACATCTGAGGTGTGCAGGGCGCTTCCACTGTTAACAGTGCTGCAGGGTTTATGCAGTGATGTCAAAGCTGCAAGTTTAGAGCCACAAGGACAATCCCACATCTATGTAAGTACTCACTGACCGCTCCACGTGGCTGTGATGGTAGGGACCTTACCGTATATCACATATACACTGCCTGTGATACTTCCACATGAATCTGCTGATTGGCTACGTCAACAGTCACTGGGAGTAAAACCAGTGCATTATATACTAAACACAGCTGTATACTACGTGCTGTGTATTACACTCACACTATACACTCCTCGTCCCGACGTCATTGGTTCCATACTCTCTTTTTGTGTCTCCTCACCTTCCAGGTGGGACTCCAAGAACCTACAAGGAGCCCGTGATCCTGTCAGGACCTCAGAATCTGACCATCACGGTCCATCAGACCGCCATCTTGGAGTGTATCGCCACAGGAAACCCAAGGCCCATTGTTTCCTGGAGCAGGCTAGGTAGCCCTGTAGCATCCCAGCAGAATGTGAAAAAAAGATTGACAAGCCACAAAGGTTTGATTTCATGAACTATTTCTGTGTCCGTGTGTCCATCAGACGGGCGCTCCATTGGGGTGGAGGGCATCCAGGTTCTCGGGACAGGGAACCTGATGATCTCAGACGTATCCCTGCAGCACTCTGGTGTGTATGTGTGCGCTGCCAACCGGCCCGGCACCAGGATGAGGCGCACTGCACTCGGACGCCTCGTGGTACAAGGTGAGGATGTACGGGGACCGCTGACGTGCTCTTTAGCACCCACCCCTCAGTACTGACCGCTGACTGTCCAACACTTCTTCACTGTGCCTGTCAGGTGTCTGTGTAGTAGGTAGTCTGTGTCCAGTACAGATAGATTTATGATCGGCATTTAGAAAGTAGTTTACATGTTACACTTACATGACAGGTAATGTGGATAAATGCTCAGACCTGTGGTCACACTTATTGTTAACCAGCTGTAAGATATGTGAGCTAAGATGTGTTCAGTTAGCACGGCTCCTGTCCCTGCGTGAGGGGGGGTCTGTGCCCCCGGCTCTTCGGTGGGGGAGGGACTGAGCGAGGCCGACTGACTTGCAGTTGGGGGTGGACGTGCTTTCATCCATCACCCTGCACGTGTCCATATTCTGAGTCTAATGATACTCATTAGCTGTTCTCAGTCACAGGCTGCTGAAAATGAAACTTTGGGAAAATAAAAGTCAATCAGTAGAATTAAGTAAAAACCTGAATTCAGTTATTTTCGGATCAATTAAGTTGTTTAATTAAAAAAAACCCAAATTAACACACAATGAAAACTTGATGGTTTGTATTCTCAGAAAGGTTTAATCATGCCGTGAAGCCTCGTCTTTAACAAGTATCATTTTCAAACACCAGTGTTTGTATTCACGTCCTTTTTGTCTCTCAAATTTTAAAATATAGTGTGTTAAATATTCACTGTGCTACTACTGGAGCCAGTTTGAGCTGCTCTGTCTGCTCCACATCGCTCTAAATCATTTATCAATACATCATCTCTGATGTATTCATTCATTTATTTAGTTTGTAATTCAGTTTGTTCTGTTTCCACTAAAATCACTTTTGGAAAACGTCTGCAGTGTTTGTGATAGTGGAGTCAGCTGAGGAGTTTAAATGTGTGAATCTTTCCATCGTCCGGCTGAAATCAGCTGTTGTTCTGTGGCCAGGATGCAGGGACAAAGACCACATATGGGGAAACAAAACGTGCAGGACAACAATACAGGGGGCAGGTGGGGGTTGCAAGGGGGAGGGAATGACCTGCGATCTTTGACCCATGACCTAGACCGGAGTAATAAGGACACATGTCTCTGAAAACAGTTGGATGGAGGAGTAGGCGTGGAGGGCAGAGAGGCAGAAGGAGACAGAATAAGTCATTTACAAGCAGAGCAGCAGTAAAAAATACGCTTCCACTAACCTTAACATTTTTCAATAAAATGTGTCCCTGTGCGTTATGTTCCTCATTACTTGGAAGCATAATTAACAATGTAGAAGGCATAAAGTATCAGGACAGCAACAACAGCAAGGTGTGATGTTTTAGTGCACATACATCAGGTTTGCTGTTAACAGGAGGGAACGGGACACCACACAAGTGGCCAACGCGTGAAAAACAATAAGCAAACAGTAAATCTGTCAATACAGCTGTGCAGGTGGTTGATAAAGTTTAATCAGTATAACTGGGCATGTAAGGCATGCCCCCCCCACACACACAGGGACAGGGTGATACCTGAACCGTCACAGCACCGTCCGCTTCTCTAAAGGGTGTCTCAGGCCGTCCTTCACATGTTTTGGTTTCCGTCACGCTAACATCTCCCCACGAACACTTCCCTTTGGTTTTGTGTGCTTTTGCAGCATTTTTCTGTGCGGTGCATTAAGGCTAATAAAATAAGAGCCAGATTGTAATGAAGCAGAATGATCTTTAAACGCTCTTCAGCCTGGCAGATGCTCCTCTGCAGTCCGATGTGCATTCATACAGTGGACGGGATGTGCTTCAGGTTTACGCTGTGATTCTGTTTTGCTGTCTGCTCTCGGTCTCACCTCCGTCTGTTCCACCTCAGCTCCTCCTGAGTTCCTGCAGTGGCCACAGTCTGTATCCAAACCAGCAGGGGGCAGTGCTGTGTTCACCTGTGTGGCGCAGGGTGTCCCTGAGCCTCATCTCATTTGGCTGAAGAATGGCAAGGTCCTGATGCCTGGACACAACATCAAGCTTACCAATAACAACAGGTATGTGAGTCAGGGAGTGCAAAAACGCCATCTGTGATATACTTCAACCTTTTTAGCTTTAACACTTGACCCACAGAGTGACAGCGCTGTGTCCAGAGCGTCTGACCCCGAAGTCTTCATGTGATCGGTGTGTGTCGGTCACAGTGAGATCGACCAAGCAGGTCACATAAAGATACAGAGCACGTGCCGTCTCCACGCAGAGACATTCAAACCAAAAACATCTCCTTCTGTGAGGCGACAGTGCCGTCCTCGCTCACCGAGCTCAGCCCCGTCACAGTGTGTCAGAAACATCACAGGAGACTACAACATTTTCCATAAACACCACTGATTCCAGGAGTAAAATCCCAACGTAATCCTCTGTGATTGTTGACTGGAACCTTTTGACGTGCAGTCCTTCAGGCTCATCTGCATCCTCATCTAAATGTATTTTAAAGCATTTTTCCAGGACACAGAATCATTACTCAAAGTTGAGTTTCTCACAGTGTTAGCAGTCATGTGGTCACTCTGCAATGGAGAAGATACAAGAGATATAGTAGTACAGTAATACTGACAGGTGAGAGCAGCTAGATGCAGAGCAGATGGAGCTGCAGTACGTTTAACACTTGCTTTCACTGATGAACCATCACATTTCCCACGCAGTGAAGTAACAGCAGCTTACTCGTTGGGTATGTTGTCCTTACAGCACTCTGGCTTTGACCCGTATCGGCTCGGAAGACGAGGCTATCTACCAGTGCATTGCCGAGAACAGTGCCGGTACCAACCAGGCCAGCGCCCGCCTGGCCGTGGCGCAGGGTAAGGATCTGCCCGATGCCCCAGGAGGCTTCACGGCCAAAGCCGTGTCCACGCACGCCCTGCAGATCAGCTGGGACCAGCCGCCCACCAACGTCACTGAGAGCATCATCGGCTACGTGCTGCACATCCGCAAGATAGGAGGTGAGTGTGAGCACACACACACATGCTGCCATTAACTTATGATCTTAAGTCTCATAATGTGTGTGTGTGTGTTATTTAGAGGCTGACAGTCTGGAGCTGCAGGAAGCCATCAGTAAAGGCAACTTTCAGCACGACGTTACCAACCTGGAGCCAGCCACCACCTACTCTCTTTACCTGAAGGCCTACTCGCCCATGGGAGCCAGTCAGCAGTCCCATACTGTGACTGTGACTACTTTAGGGGGCGGTAAGACCACCAAACAGTGAGACCAGCAGGGATCAGTCTTCCAAACTGGTTTTTATCATTTCTTTAGCACAGTGAGTAATGCCTTTTTCCAGTTGACCACTGTCCTTTTGCCTCCATGCAGTGCCTGCTCCACCTACCTACTTCACCAAGGTGTTAAATTCCAGCGCCGTACAGGTCCTCTGGGAACTTCCCACTAAGGCCGGTATGATCGAGGGCTTCAGGCTGTCGTACCGCAGGGTCCCCCACGCTGAGTACCAGAGCCCGATTCAGCTGCCCTGTTACGTTAATGCCCACACCATGTCGAGCCTGGGTAAGTGTGCACATAGACACACTGTAACCACAGTACTGCAAACTAACCACTTCACCAGTAAGACTTTTCACTAACACACGACTCAGCAACAGCCAGATCCAACATTAAATGAAACTCTGAGCAGTCCTCACCTTTGAAAATGTCCCGCCCTGTCTGTCTTACATCTGTGTCCATCATCAGTCCCTTTATTCCCTCTGTTCAGTTTTATACAACGTTGTGTTTGAGCTCGTCTGAATCTGTTTTAGAACCGGGTGCAGTGTATGAAATCAAACTGGTTGCCTATAATGGGAACGGAGAGAGCGACTGCTCCAAGAGGCTGGTGTCACTCGCAGAGGAGGGCGCGAGAGACCAAAGCACCGGTGAGTGTCGGCACACGTCTGCGACTCCAGCAACAAACAGCTCCTGCAGACACTGCAAACGATTATCAGTAAATGAAAATCGATTTGTGGAAACACACTGAAAAAAGCGGGTTTGGTGAGAGATTTGAATGGTAGAAAGAGCTTTAATAACTAATGACACCACTAACCCTGCAGCACTAATTCATGGATGTGTACAAACTACAACAAAATAAACGTGTAATATGACAAATCTTCATGAGAATATAAGCACGATGCACCACGAGGAAAAAATGAGGATTTATGATTTATGACAGGTTAAGTTGAAAAACATGTGAGCTCACGGTGCTGTCAAAGAGCGCAGTGATAGTGAGGCAGAACCTGGCTCTGCTGTGTTTCAGCCACGAGGACGTTCATCAGTAATATTTGGTTTGTTTCCAGGAGGAGACCGTCTGTGTCAGTGCAGGGACGGAGAGGCCTCGCTGGGCAGCATTGTCATCGGCATCCATATCGGCACCGCCTGCATCATCTTCTGTGTTCTCTTCCTCATGTTTGGATACCGTCGCAAGTATGCATCCATGCACTGTGCACGTTCTCTTGTTCTTCTTTGGCTCATTTTATAAATAGAGTTCATCCCTGTTAACTGATGATCACATGTAGCTCAGTGCAGCATACGCACTCACAGCTGGGCCTGGTTTGCAGTCTGTTTTGCAGTAAAGGGACTCAGGACAGCTGGTCTCCATCGAGGATCCAACCAGTGCACACTGGCATCCCTAAAGATGGAGAGGCCCTCCCCAGAGGAGAATCTCAGGTACACGCTTTATCTTACCTCATGCATAATAATAATAATAAGACACATTTAAAGGTGCTCACATGTTAGTGCTTTTAACTCCATCATCCACCACAGACGGCTGAGTCAGGTTAACTACCAAACTCAGCTGACATGAAGAGGAGTTGTTTGTCCCTCTTCAAAGTCACGAGGTTTCCTAATAAAGTGTAAAGTTCGTGAGACAGCTGTGGAACCGTGACTGCAGACTAGATCAGCTGCCACTGTGAAGCTTTCACACTGACTGCAGCTGGTGTTTCATCCTTACACAGAATGGAAACACATGGATCCAGTTAAAAAATAGCATCTGCTCAATAGCTTTTCTCATTCTACTTAAAACGTTTGGAGAAAAGCTTCTTGTGCAAAAAGAGTTACAAACATTAAACAGAAGGTTTAGCCAGACTTTGTTGAATGATTCTAGTTCTCAAAGAGAAAACCTGACTTGTTTGTGCAGCCTCACAGCGATGCAGTGCACATGCATGCTTCTGATCTGTGACGTGTCCTCTTCTGTCCCCTTCCTGTTGTGCTCTTCTGTCCTGTGAGCAGGTGGTCTGCCAGGTTATCATTGATCAACATTCGTCAGGTTTGCACGCCTCAGGCACTGGCTAACACTGGTCAGTGATGTCATAACAGCCACACCCCTGCCCTGTCCTCCAGCAGTCAGCCATTCACTAGGAACCTCCCACCAAAGAGCACCACCTTTGGTTTGTTAGGCTCAGTCATACCATTAGTGTCCCCAGACCTGCTGCTAATAACCTGAGAGTAGCCACTCCCTCCCTCAAACCAAAGCTTATTGCCTTTATTGCCTGTGCACGTGCCTGTGCACGTGAAGAAAGCCTTTGAAAACCGTTGTCACCACAGATTGTGTCCTGTCTCGCACCACAAACATTTCTGTTACTTTTTCAGTGGAAGGCGTAAACCAAAATATTCTACCTCTCAGATCGCCACTGATAAACTGACACGTGATGATGTGGACTTTAAACCTCGCATGAAGCCAAAAACTCGACCCTGACGGAGACGGTCTCGTCACTCTGTGGTGACAAACTCTTGACTTTGCCTTTTATTCCTCTACAGTAAGGAAAAGAAGAAACATAGCGGCCTTTGTGAACACCTTCCAGAGGTGACGGTGTGATGAGAAACTATTTTCTATTACAAGCCATTAGGAAGAGTCGTGTGAACCAGTTAACTCAGCTCCTTCCACCCAAAGCTGCTCACTTCCAAAGAAAGCTACCTCACTCTGATGGGAACATCTTTTCTATAGTTAGCCCGAGCCTGCTAATGCTAGTCTACCTCATCCAAAAGTAAAGGCTTCTGGTCAGTGAGCACACCTGACCGGTGTGAGTCACAGACCGAACTGTGCAGGAGCATGTGGAGCTCTGCAGCATCAGTCTCAGCCTCCATCAAGCCTCAGCTTCTTATGCTTTTGGTGGAATTTCTCCATTTTTGTGACATCAGAAGATGTTCATGCTTTTCCTCCAAAGACATATTTGGAAGTATGTCATGGACAACATGATGAAACAACCCAGGCGTCCTCTTTTTCTCTCCACCGAGCAAAACGGGAAGCTTGTCTTTGTTAATCTGCATAACTGAATCCAAAAAATGATGAGGCCACGCTGCCAAGCTGACTTTCTAGATGCCAAATTGGTCAACTGGGACTTCAGTGACTCCGACGTTCACTGTGCCACATGCCCGGATGCACAGACGAGCGCCACGTTTCACACTGGCCGCCTATCCAAAAAGTTTTTATGAAAACCAAGATGAATGAAACCCAAAGATATAAAGATTTCATGGTTTTCTTTGTGTTCATTTCAAACTTACTATAGAATATAGGTTTACTTTGAGTTTTGGATTGTTCCTCGTGGAAGTGGGACACCTGTGCTTTAAACATCGTTTGTTTTCTTGCTTTTGTTCGAGTCTCTCCAGGCGGAGTGACACAGATTTCACTGATTCTAACTTTTAAATGTCTCTATATGAAGATGTAAGATATGTTGAATAATTTTGTATGTCCATGAGGAATACTGATTGTTTTTTAGCTGAGTTTTTGCCAAATATGTTGAAGAAATATGTGACCAAATAGCACAAATATGTAAAAGCCAGCAGCGGTTGAACCTCGAGGGCAGACGCAGTGTGAAGAAATGCTTTCAGCTCATAAGTCTTCTTCTTTCTCGGTTCAGAAGAATATCAGCAGCCACAGAAGAAAACTGTGATTTTGTGTTGTTCTTACTTACAGTTTGGCTCTTTGCATGAAATTATTTAATTGTAGGCTGTGTCATGAAACCCACACGAGTTTCTTACTGTGTCAAAATGAACACGCATATCGTAGGACGATCAATGTCCTGCAAGCAAACATTATCACTTTTTTCCTTTTGCATTGCAATCCCAGTGATTCGAGAACGACTGGGAAAATCCAGCTTTGACTCTGACACGTTAACGATAATGGTTTCCCTCCCTCGAGGTTCACCAGTCGACCCCATGAGTGTCAAAGGTTTGCTCACACCACCAGAAGAAATAAGGCTTTTCTCTTCATTTCCATTGTTGCAGATGAAAGCTGTGAAACAAATGTGATACCAAAAAAGTGTTTTTGTAGTATGAAGTGTGTAGTGCCATTTGAAAGGAACATGTTAGCTTCTTTTGTTCTTCCTGCTGTGACAGGAAACGGTGCCAAAACGAATGTTTGATTATTATTAATATTATTGTTATTAGAGTCAACGACCTTTCAGATGTTTTCTCCCTCTGATACATGTGAGAGTGACGTGGAAACGTTTGTTAGACATTACTTTGAGATAGCCTTCGAGCAAGTGTTGTGAGCTTTCTGTTGTTTGAGGCATTAAACTCACACATGGCCCAAAGGCAGCGACTAGAAGGAAAAAGGTCAAAAAGGCAGAAAAATGTAGAGAAGTAGAGACTGGCTGCTAGAACCAGGGAGAAACAATGCTTTAATAATTCTAAGTGCTTCAGCATCCCCAAACCTTTGTATTCTACTCTTATATTTTTACAAAGAGCTTTAACCTGGTGAGGGCCTGTCCTCCGGTCAACATGAAAGGTGTGGAAATGCAGAGCAGACAGGCAGCAGGTGGACACCATGCTGTGACTTTCACATGTGTTCTTCAGTGACTCTGAGCCTATTAAACACTCACTCACTTTCACAGCTACACAGAATAAACTGTCCTAGTGACACAATAACAGAAGAACACAGAGACACAATACATTTGACTGTATTTAATCCTGTATTCTGCTCCGTGTCAGTACTACCTGTGGCTCACCCGGGCCAAAGCATACAGAGCTTTGTTATCCAGCGATTTGTCTGATCTGACCCTGTGATCAATAATTACATTATTTATTTAGCCCAGCCTGTCCGTGTGGCGAATCCATCACTGGTACAATATGGAACCAAACACTAACTGCTTTATTTCTCACCTGTGATGTGCTTGTACAGAAATATCTTCAGAAACATGCACAATACACACAAAGAGAAAACCTTTGGAGCACAAACTGTTGCAAACGGTACTGTTTGTGTTTTGGAGGGCAGAAGGATTTTATTTAGGTTCTTAGTTCAAACTCAGGAGTGTTTCAGAGAAAAGCCTCCGACTGAAAGAAGCATGTTGGCGACCTCCAGCTGTCTGAGCTCTGTGCTTTACACCACCCTTTCTCTTTGCTCCATCAAATTCAATGCCTAAAACCAAATAAATAAATTTAGCTCCAGTCATGTGTCCTGCTTATTGTTTAGTGGTGAAAAGGGAAAGCCCACCTCTGAATGGAGGAGGGGCCTAAGGGTGCATCTGTCACCATCGTACATGCTCTGTGTGTGTGTGTGCTCTCTGTGACCGGGACTCCTGGTTGTTGATGACAGTTTGCATATCAATGATCATAAACTGACCCCACCTCCCATTGTTCCTTCAGTGGGCTGTTATTGTGCAAATGTCCTGTTTATAAGGTTTGACACCTGCAGTCAGCTGAGACTGAAGACGTCACCTGATGATGACCACACTGAAAACGTCCAGATGAACAGAATCAACCTTTTGGGAAACACAAAAATAATATTTAATATTTATTTGATTTAGTGTGTGAGTGAGAGAAATATTTTTCATGAAACAAAAAGAGCACAGCCCACGGAGCCCAGCAGAGCCCAGCAGGGAGTTTTACACCTGTTTGCTTGAATGAAGGTAAACCCTTCTGCACTCGCCTCCACTGGCTGCCGGGCCACCATAACCCAGCCTGCACAGGTTTGTTACAGGTGTGCAGTCCACCTATCCACACAGCATAAAGGCTATAATCAGACTCTCAGAGGTTCACTTGTTTCACCCACACACATCAACCCACACTGAACACAGTTATACTGCAGTGAAGGTGCATTTGGATCTCATTAAAGGCTTTTCTTGCAAAATGGGAGCCAAAAGCTCCCCGAGACTCAGATCTTTCCTAAATGCTCCAAACTCTTCAGCCTGTTGTGTCTCTGTGCAGTGGGTTAAAAACAAATATCACAGTGACAACAAGTAAACAAAAACTCTAAATTCTCTGCACCTGCCAGTAAGACGGCATAAACAGTTTGGACAGATTCAGGATATTCAAGGATTATATCCACTTCCAGAAGAGTCCATGTTCTCATGTTCTCGTACCGATGGACTTGCATCAGTCTGCAAAGCTGGACACCAGAGCATGGCAAAGATCGGGTTAGCCTGAAACTGAACAACCTTTATTTTGTTTCCACAAAGTGCTTTTCCAATGTTTTCCTTATTCATGTGTCCTATTTGATAGTAGAGAGATTTGTGCTGTAGGTCACAGGCTCTGTTTTTACTGCTACAGCTCCTGGGTGCGTCCTGGCCTCCTTCCACCTAACCTAGGAGGCATCCTGGTGCCTGAACCACCTCATCAGGCTCCTTGTGTTTGGTGTGGCAGTGCTCAGAGTCTCTCCAGAACCACTGAGATCTGTCCTCTAAGGAGACACTGAAGATCCATGTCCAACGTCATCTTAACAGAGACACCGTTTGTGTGAACAT
This sequence comes from Maylandia zebra, assembly GCF_041146795.1. Classification (NCBI taxonomy): domain Eukaryota; kingdom Metazoa; phylum Chordata; class Actinopteri; order Cichliformes; family Cichlidae; genus Maylandia; species Maylandia zebra. Next base: position 37,693,401 of record NC_135187.1, on the reverse strand, counting down.
TTTTATTTATTAGTGCTTTGAAACTTGAAACAACCACAGTCAGCCACACAGACACTTTAAAGGGACGTTCCACAAAATGTAAGTCCAGCAGCAGCGTTACTGACTGATGGTCCAATGAGGTTCGTCTGACATTTACAGCAAAGGTAAGCAGTGGGGCTACGATCAGGGCTTTTGAAGGTGAAACACTGTATGAGAGCAAAGCTGTAAGTGAATGTGTTTGCAGGCAGTCTCTGAGCACTCGTCTCACAGCCGGCTGCAGACCAGCGATGTTAGTCCAGGTCAGACGATAGCTTGTAGTCTGTTATATGAATTGTCTGCCTCTCATTTTTATGTCATTTTGCCTACTGTGAGTGGCTCCGAGGGGCCACAGTGGTCGTTTCAGTAACAGTGT
>NC_135187.1:37232055-37235034 GCF_041146795.1 Maylandia zebra | reverse complement strand
AGTACTATTTTATAGAGTTGGTTAGACTTAAGAGTATAAACCTAAGGAAAACTCACTGAGTCTGATGCACAAATATGCCACCTCCATGTTAGGGAGTTAACTTCCTCCTGACTGACTGAACATTAGACTGACTACACATTTACAAATGTGTAGGTGGAGACCTTCCCTTTTCTGTGAGAAATGGCTGCAGCACTATGATCATTTCATATGCCTTATATATCTAATTATCTGTAAATTTACAGGTAATATTAGTAATAATAATAATAATGGATTGGATTTATATAGCGCTTTTCAAAGCACCCAAAGCGCTTTACAATGCCACTATTCATTCACTCTCAAATTCACACACTGGTGGAGGCAAGCTACGGTTGTAGCCACAGCTGCCCTGGGGCAGACTGACAGAAGCGAGGCTGCCATATCGCGCCATCGGCCCCTCACCAGTAGGCGGCAGGGTAAAGTGTCTTGCCCAAGGACACAACGACCAGGGCAGAGAGCCAGGGGATCGAACCGGCGACCTTTCGGTTACAGATACGCGTCCCAACCCCCTGAGCCACAGTCGCCCCAATAACCAGAGAAGTAGCAACACTTAACCCTGATGCACCCGCCAGGGGGAGAGCGGCGGGGTCGGGGGATGCGGGTCCCCCGCGGAGGGAGGGAGGGAGGGAGGGAGGAGGTTGGGGTCGCGAGATCCCCCGAGGGGATGGGATGGGATGGGATGGGAGGGCGGGGTCGGGGTCGGGGGATGCGGGTCCCCCGCGGAGGGAGGGAGGAGGTTGGGGTCGAGAGATCCCCCCCGAGGGGATGGGATGGCGGGCTCGGGGGGGGGGGATGCGGGTCCCCCGCCGAGGGAGGGAGGGAGGAGGTTGGGGTCACGAGATCCCCCCCCGAAGGGATGGGATGGGATTGGAGAGAGAGAGAGAGAGAGAGAGAGAGAGAGAGAGACGTGAGTTTGACAGAGACCACACGTGCAAGCGTGGACGATAAAGTCTTGTAAAAGGTGGTCGAGAAACACCCCGGCGAAAGCACAGCGCGTCGCGCGGCGAGATGATAAGAGCGCGGATGGCGGGTACTAAGCGTGTCGGGGTTACAGGTTACAGAGGTTACAGAGGCAGTGTCCGGGCGCGTGCTGTACAACAGCAACAACAACAACAACGGCGACAAGGTGCCAACGAGAAAGAAGAAGACGAAGAAGACAATGTCACGCACTAGACCGTGGGAGCCAAAGAGCACTAAGGTCGGTACAGGCGGATCGCAATCGCCAGCGGTGTCCTCCTCCTCCTCCTCCTCCTCCTCCCGCTCACCATCACCGTCGCCATCGCATTTGGCGTACGCTGCGTGGTCGGCTCCGGTGGCTCCGTTGTTGCGACCGGCCACGTTTCGCTATCGAGGGCTAGGGGTCGAGGAAGACCAAGAGCAGCGGCGGCGGCGGCAGCAGCAGCAGCAGCTACAGGAGAACTTGGAGGAGGACGAGAGTGAGGAAGAGGAGCAAGACGCCGAGGGGGACGACAACGACGACCCGACGGCCCGAACGCTCGCAGACGAGGAGGAGGAGAGCCACTCGGAGGATCAGGAGGACGAAAACGATGGGGTGGCAGACCATAGGTATTTCGGGGAAGAGGATCGCGGTTACGAAATGGCGTCGCAACTCTGCCAGGATGGCGGCTCGCAAGGCGAGTCGAACCGCCGAGAGGGAGAAGAAGAAGAAGCAGGCGCCGACCCACCGGGGCGGGGGACTCGGGAGATTTGGCAAGAGGACGACGCCGGCCACGCTGCAGGTGGCGTTCATGATCCTGGGCGCGATCGCGGCCGCGGCGCTGTCGGTGAAACTCGCGACGCGGATGTAGCCGACGATTACGACTACGACGATGACGAAGAAGACAAAGACTATGAAGAAGAAGAAGAAGAAGAAGAAGACGTCCTCGCCGATGATGATGATGATGATGAAGAAGAAGAAAAAGAAGAAGACAAAGACTATGAAGAAGAAGAAGAAGAAGAAGAAGACGTCCTCGCCAATGATGATGATGATGAAGAAGAAGAAGAAGAAGAAGAAGACGTCCTCGCCGATGATGATGATGATGATGATGATGAAGAAGAAGAAGAAGAAGAAGAAGAAGACGTACTCGCTGATGATTATAACGATGACGATGAAGAAGACAAAGACTATGAAGAAGAAGAAGAAGAATTAGAATTAGAAGAAGAAGAAGAATTAGAATTAGAATTAGAAGAAGAAGAAGAAGAAGAAGAAGAATTAGAATTAGAAGAAGAAGAAGAAGACGACGACCTCGACCCGCCGGGACGAGGCCCCACCGAAGAGGCCGTGGCGGCGGCGCGAGACGAGGCCTCCGCGTTCATGGCCTACTTCCTGCCGGAGATAGAGGACTCGGTGATCGCCATGACCAACCTGGAAGCGGGCAGGCACAGGCCCGCCATCGACGGATGGAAGCCCATGGGCCGCGTCGAGTTCCGAGCCTACGTGGGGCTGCTCGTGCTCACCGGCGTGTACAGGTCCCGGGGAGAGGCCTGCGAGAGCCTGTGGGACGCCGAGAGCGGCAGGTCCGTGTTCAGAGCCACGATGCCGCTCAAGACCTTTCGAGCCTACTCGAGCGCGCTGCGCTTCGACGACAGGGAGACCAGAAGGGCCGGGCGAGGCGAGGGCGAGGGCGGCGAGGGCGATAGCTACGACAAACTGGCCCCCATCAGAGCCGTGTGGGACGAGTGGTGCGCGAGGTTGTCCGCCATGTACCACCCGGGACCGGAGGTCACCGTCGACGAGAGACTGGTGCCGTTCAGAGGTATGTACTACGTGGTGTGTGTGTGTGTGTGTGTGTGTGTGTGTGTGTGTGTGTGACTGGGGGAAGAGAGGAGGAATAGGAGCGGGAATGGCAAAAACAGGCTAGCTCGCTCTGTTGTATACTCGTGTTGAGTTCCGCGTTTGTGCTGCTTTCGCATGACTCTTTATGTCTTCCACGCTTGCAAGCA
>NC_135187.1:37037055-37229555 GCF_041146795.1 Maylandia zebra | reverse complement strand
CGACTTTGACAGCGAAAACTAAATTGCGTTTTTGTTACTATTGATGCTGCTGAGAAATAAAAATGGTTTTAAGTGGGGGTTTTTAACACTCTGGGTTTGTTCAAAAAAAATTCACCATCCCCTAAATTATTCGTGGCCAAAAGTGACACATTTATGTTTTTTTTTTACAGTACATCGCGTTGTGCGTTCTGATTGCTGTAGACCATTGTCAATCAATCTAGTCCAGTGTCTCCTGTACTGGAGCGGTCCCTAATAGGCCCACGGACCGGTCCCGGTCCGTGAGTCTTTTGGTACCGTTCCGCGAGAGTTGATCCTCCGGTGTGAAATGTATGGTTGTAGTTGTGTGTCTTATTTTGAAAGAACTATTTACGCGTTACCATAGCGACCAGAGAGCATTAAAAAGCAGTGTGGCGGACTCCCTCAGACATCGGTGCGTTGGTGGTTCTTTGTGTCCGGGGATGGGCGTCCAGTTACACACCGGCTCACTCCTTGGCGGCCGCTTATCGGGGCCTGGAGCCTGGGGCTCGCTCGGGCCACTTCGGAGGTGGGGTGCCCCCGGCCTCTCGGCCTGGGGCTCGGTCACTCAGGCACGGCTGGCTGCCGGTGGAGCTCACGGGCGCGTCACTGCAACTCCCCCTGGCTTCTGCTCCGCGGCTGCTGAGTGAGCCCTCATCTGGGACTCTCCTCAGCTCTTTCTGGGACAGTGGCGCGGCTGCCCCTCTGTTGGTCTTCCTTGGTCTCTTGTGTTCTGGGGGCCTCTGGATGTCTGGAGTTTTGATCTCCTCCATACCTGCTTCATGCCCTGGAGGACGGGGCTGTGGCCCCCCCACACCCTCTAGCAGATCATTACATGAAGGAACCTTTTAAAAAAACAAAAAACAAGCGCGTCCATGCTCACAGGTGTACACACGGGTGATCACACCCACAAACTACACCCTTTTTGGCTCCTACCTCAAAGCACACTGTGTTCTGTTGATCTTATGTGCTGCACAATAATGTGTAACATTTAGTATTTACTGTCATATTCCCATATATCATTGTGATGTTGTTTATTCTATTACTCTTGTTCTCTTCTGCTTGTTTTCTTTTTTCTTTCTCAGCAGGTGACCCAGGTGACTGATATATGCTCTTTTTTTTTTCTTTCTTTTCTTCTTTTTTTTCTTTTTCTGCTCATTCTGTTGGTTTTTGTTTTTTGCCCTTCTCCCCCGTCCCTCTTCTCAGCTGTTTCTCTTTCCCTCTTTCTTTCTCCCCTTCTTTCCCCCAGTCAAGTCTGTCCCATATTCAGTAAGTGAAAATAAAATAAACAATAAAAGGTGAAATGGAAAAAAAAAAAAAAAGCAGAGAGGAGAATGTCACTGTCATTGTTGTTGGCGTACAGCTCAAGTCACGTTTATTATTATATTTACAAAATACCACAGTTTCTTTTTTTAATTCTTTTGTTGTATTTATCCGCGACACCTTAAAGCTCGTTCCCTGAAAATATTGTCTGACATTAAAGTGGTCTGTGGTGCAAAAAGCTTGGGGACTCCTGCTGTACAGTACAGAATGCGTTTAGCTTGTCGAATTTACATAGCAGTGTAACTCTGAAGTGCTGTACTGTATGTTTGTAAGTTTTCTCCCAAACAAACACAACAATGCCGACGAAACGTTTTGCACTGGACTTATGTTTCTACGAAGGTTTGAACTCTAAGAGTGTTTAAACAAAAGAGAAAAGTGTGAAAATGTTCATGCCTGTCTGAGAAAAGTGTATAAAGCATGTAGTGAGGGGTTTTACAGTCTTAACATCTATAATAATTGTAAAAAATAAAGTTGGCTACTTCATGGATTTCACCTACCGCGGGTTATTTTTTGAACGTAACACCAGCGATAAACGAGGGGCTGCTGTATTAGTAATAGTAGAGTCTGGGACATTTAATTGATTAACATAAACATTGATTATTATGCACTATTATTTTTGTTCAAGGAGAGCCAAAAATATAAAACTCTCTCTCAGCTTGTTTGTTGCCAAAAATGGCCACTTTTTGTGTATGTTCACAAAATGCTATAAAATGTATATTTCTTAAAACATTTATCTACTTTTACCGACGTGACTCTTTAAAATAGCACCAGTCCTTTTCATCAAAATCAAAATTGTATATAAATTTTTTACTCTTTATAGCCAGTTAGGTTATATATTACCATTAACTTTGAAGATAAAACGGTGATAAAGTCCTAATGTTTTCATGAAACTTCCTTTTTTTCCCCATCTGAGCATCGGGGAAAAGGCTGTCTTGCAATTGTTGAGGTCACTAGTGTGTGCCCCATTTCTTCCAGGATCACTCTCTTTATAGGTTTTAGTGGACTCCTAGTACTGCGAAGTGGTTTCATGGTACAAAGGGATTGTATTCCAAGATCTGGGAGACTGTAGAAATGAGCAGTGATGCCCTTCCTACCATCTTTCCAGAAAAATAAGTGATCTGGAAGCTGTTAGGCTGACTTACAGCAGCAGCACTTTCTGCACCTGCATAAACTCCAGGACACATTTAATAACGGTGTTTGTTGCTGTATGTGCTGCAGCTTTTAAATTTTTAATAATACATATTTTGTTAATATTTTGGCTATGGTGTCTTGTTATGAAATGTACAAGAGTAAAAGTGTTTTTAGCAGGTGCTTCAAAGCTAAGTTTGACTGGGAAACTCAAAGCTCAATAGTCTGTATCAACAGAAATTCCCTGCAGCCTATGTAATATTTCATGCGTCATAATTTATTCTACTCTATCTTGCAAATACATATTTGTGTGGCAATGTCATGCACAACACACACAACTATTAGATCCTTAAGATCAAACCCGTGTCATTGTTTTGGTCCACTGCAGTGCAGTAGTCAAAAAAAAGAACAAGTGAAGTGTCCACAAATGGCCAGGATAGAGCCCAGAGTGTTAATGTTTAAAATGTATATAAATATTATTGATTACAATTCTTTACTGTTAATATCAACAATAAGCTTTTTATTTTGAAAATACAAGTTAAAAAAAATGCTGTTACATTTACATTTAATGCTGTTACACTGTAATCCTTTATTATAAGTATGGACACAGAATCAAGTGAACAACATTTTGAAATAAGTTTAATTGGAATTTTGTACTACGCAAAAAAACAACAACAACAACATATTAAACAAACAAACAAACACAGCCAGTGCCTTCATTTGTCCATCACATGTCAAACATAGCACTGACCCTTAGTCCCTGCTCATCAGCACATGCATTCAAAAAGAGCTCCATGTCCTCTGCAAACTGAAAAACAAAGAGGAACAAGTCCCTTGCTCCGGTGTCTTCTTCCTCTGACATGTCTCTTAAGACCCTCTGCTGGTCCCCTTGATTTAAGGACACATATTTGGGCATTGTTACGTGTCCACGGAAAAGTGCCTTATTTTGGACAACCCATTGCACAGCAGGACGCAGATCTTCAACAACTGCTGGCTCCTGTGTCAGGCAAACGGGGATAAAAACATAGTTATGTCATGAATCGCTGTGTGGCAGGCAAGCAGGAGTGGTGGACCCAAAATGCAGAACTCAGACACGGAAGTGAAACTTAAGGCGCAGCTTTATTGCTGGGAAAAACCTCGTACAAACTAAACTCACCAAAAGAAAACCAAAAGTCAGAACAGAGGAACCAAGGACTGAAACACTGGAAAGAAACACTAAACTGGAGCAGGAGACCAAACACTAGGGACATCGAAGCAGAACACACAGCTAGTTGAGGGTACGACGCGACACTGACACAGAGAAACACAGGGCTTAAATACACAGACGGCAGTAATCAAGGGATGAGAGACAGAAGGGGAACACACCTGGGAGAAATCACAGCTGACGAGACAGGGGAAACGTAACTGAGCACACTCACATATGACACAAACCTTCACAATAAAACAGGAAACTCAGACACATGGAACCAGACAAGACATTGAACTAAACAGACAGATTCACAAACAGATGGGGTGACACCATAGACAGAGACAGACTCAAAGGCAGACCAAATATAACACACAGAACTCAAACAATAATAATCATCATCATCATCATAAACTAGAAAATGATAACTAAAAGCGCTGGGTCACCGACCCAGGACCATGACAAGTTATTTCTCTGTTGCAGAACAGTTTTTTAACAGTTATTCAAATGTCACTAACCATGTAATTACACTACTGGTTAAAGTGAATACTGACCTGACCGACTTCCTGGAACTTGCGCTTTTTCAGTCTGAAAATGGGCACGTGTTGTCCTTCAAGCACAGCTTTGGCTTCCTCTCTCCAGTGTGCAAATAGCTTGCCAGAGCTTAACAGAAAATGTTGATATTGTTAAGGTGTGTAAACTTTGACACGACATAGAACAGAAGTCAAAATATAAATACCTCCTGAGATCAAAGTTCTCCATCAACAGCAAGCACCACCATTTACGCAAGTAGGGCATGTCTGACTGTAAAATATTAATATGAAACATATTTAACAACTTTCAAAAGATTCAAGACTCCATTGCTGTGAAAGTAAATAGAATACTTACTATAGTATAGTCAAATGAAGCATCCAGTGCCACGTACAGAGCAGACTATTTGGAAGAAAAAATGAAAATGTCATTTTTTTTACAAGCTTAAATTAGCTTCTGAATCTCAAGAAGAGAAGAGAAAAATTACCATCAGCATGAAGATCCCACAGTCAACTCCATAGTCTTGGCTTGGAAAACCCTGTATTACATTGAAAATAAAGGCTCGTTAATAAAATCCCTTAAAAGAAGACTAGTGCAATTCATATTATTCACCATACACTTAAACTAGCACATACCTTCAAGTCAAAGCTCTTTTTTTCTGACCACTGCCCGGGAATGATCTTCACTGCAAGATTCCTTTTTGTTTTAAAGACAGTTACATTCACAAGTTAACAGATGTCATCATGATGGGTGTGAAATGTTTATTGCTAATAGCACCAAGTGTAACTACAGGCCTTAGGAACACGACCTCAAAAAAACAGCATAACAAAATGAAAAACTACAGTCACATGCTCACAGTTGGTCAAAATAAAGCATTAACAGCTTTAAGTTAAGGTTGGCATATTTTATAAACTCATTTTTAATGGTGTTTTATGTTAAAAATAGAACACTGGAAGACCCTATTTATGTCTGAAACTCATCTAAAGACAGTATCACTGACTTGATCATAATTTGAAGATGAGAATAAAATGTTGAAGCATCATGCTGATATATCCATCCATCCATTCGCTTCCGCTTATCCTTTTCAGGGTCACGGGGGGCGCTGGAGCCTATCCCAGCTGTCATAGGGCGACAGACTGGACAGGTCGCCAGTCTGTCGCAGGGCTAACACACAGGGACAGACAACCATTCGCACTCACATTCATTCACACAGTTACACCTAGTGGCAATTTGGATTATCCAATTAACCTATCCCCACAAGCTGCATGTCTTTGGACGGTGGGAGGAAGCCGGAGTACCCGGAGGGAACCCACGCAGACACGGGGAGAACATGCAAACTCCACACAGAAACTTGCTGATATAGTTTATAGAAAAAGCATGTGAGTGTACTGTATGTGTGAACACTCAAGATCAGCAGAACATGATCTGGGATGCACTTAACCTGGAACACTGAACAGGTTCCTGAAAACTCCGGAACAAACCAAAAATGCTTATAAAAATGTGACCTCAAAAGTGAAACATATTGTTGGCCACCAAATCCTGCCATGGTGTATAATGGGTCAAGAAAGAGGATTTCTCTTTTAGGTGGCTTCAGTACCTAAAAGACAGTTAGCCATGACTTCAAACCTGAAAACAATGTCATTGCAAGCGATCACAATCAAAGACTTTTGAAACTGCGTCATAAAAGCTTGAATACATCTCAGACACATAGCAAAATTCTAACAGTTTGTACGTGTCAAAAAACAAGACTTACACACAACTGGAAATGACCAGGGGTCCAGAGAGGGAGAACTATGATGTGCATCCTCTGAGCATCAGTCTGAAACAGAATTGTATTTTTAAGTATCCTGTATATGAACTCGCACCAAAGTTATAAAAAAAAATCATTTTGATTACTTGCTTGTTTCTTTAAAGGACGGTACACTTACAGGAAAGGACTGCAGTGGATCACAGCCATAGGGTGCAAGCCAAGTCCGGGTGACATACAGATTTTCTATGTAAATGCTTATCCCCTAGAATGTTAAAAAACAAACAAACATTTAAAACAACAACTATTTCAATTAAAGCTTGGCAATCATCATATACAACATACAGTACCTTTGACTGAACAATTTTAGTGATAAGCTCGAAACAGCCATTTCCAATCTGAAACAGAAAAAGTCATGATAACAATGAATGTACACTTTATTTTTTCATATTCGTAGAAAAAAAATACTTACAGTCGATTCCATTTCTTTGTTTAAACGCAGTGTCCAAAATTCTGCCCGCGTGAGGCATCCAGAAGACGTTTCAACAATCAGCTCATCTTTGGGTCTGCTGATGTCCAGAACATAGTTGAGCTAAAAAAAAAACAGATAGGTGTCATAGACTGTGGATGACCAAATCAGATAAGCACTAAAAGTTGCACTTTGCGACATCTGAAAACTTTAACATACAAGCTGTTGTTGGCCAGGGTGCGGTACAAAACACCATGATGAACGGCTGGCCAAAATGTTCTCAGGCTTTGTCAGAGCTTCGCACGGTGGTCCACACAGGTCAGGAAAAGTTGCATCTGTTGACCTTCTATTGGCTTTCTTGTTGTCAACTCTTTCCTGAGGTTCTATAGGGATTTCTATAAGGAAATTCTGTCATGGTCGGACGGTCCTTCCCGGAGCGACCTGTCTGTGTGTGTATGTGTGTGCTTCTCTCTCTCTCCTCCTCCACCCAGTGGCTGACACACCTGCACCTAATTTGCCATCCAGCTGTCACTGATCATCCTCGTTGTGGACTGAGGTACTTAACTATGTGTCTGGATGGCAGTCGACGCTGGATTGTACTGGAGGCTCGGTAGTAAAGAGTGTTTTCTTACTTTTAACATAGCCTTAGCCGGCTACCCTTCTCACCTGTAGCTGTCGTCACTTGTTTATAGGAGGAAGTGATACGGAGCAGAAGGTTGGAGAGAAGGAGTCCGCTGGATTAAGCCCTCGGAGGAGAAACACACTCAGATAATCACTTGGGAGACTCACCTGCACACCACTGGGAATTTGGAGATGATCACCGTTGGATTTTTGTACTTCGCTTTGTGACTGTTTTGAGCACTGTAAATAAACGCACTGTTTGCTTCGCATCCAGAGCTCCGCGACTGAGTCTGTATTTCCCCCATTACCCGTGACAAAATTCATTTGAAACAGCATGTAACAAATTCTTTTATGAGCCATCAACTACAACAAGATAATGAATGCAAGATTATTATTTCACCTATATATGAGAATCACTATTCAAAATAAGAAATTTTACCAGTGTCACCAGACGCTGAAGGTGCTGGGTTCAACACCGTTTCTGTGATTTCTCTGGGTTTATTGCACACCAGTGGGGCTAGGTACACAAAGAAAAGAATATACACAGATAGGAACAAACCTAACATGTAAACAATGGTAGCGTTCTGGTCATGACACAATGCATGTACTTACCTACGACAGCTTGACCCAGTGCCGACAATGAGATATTGATCTTTCCAAGTCGACCATGTCTTAGCTGCCTCTCCAGAAGTTTCTTGTTGGTGACAGTGTTATAATGATGATTTATATTTCTCATCAGAAACACATGTGTGGATGGACTCATATTACTTAAAAAGTAATTGCTTTTCCTCATGTTTGCAAAGAACTGTTCAACAACTTGACTGTTCAGCCAGCCTTTCAGCTCCGGGACAAGTTGAATTCTGCGTAATATGTCCTTGGGATCTTTTGTATTTCCCTCATGAAATCTGTCATACAGGACATAATGGTCAGATGATCCAGTGACAGGATGAGGATTTTCATTTACACTATCCATCCTTTCATGTAGCCATGGAAGATTCACTTTCAGGCTTCCATCCTGTGCAGCCTTGACATTTTCCTCAGTGGGCTCAGCAAGTCGACCTTCATGTGGATGAAATGGCAGTTTATCAGGAACCCGCAAATTGGTGTGTGCTGCCAAACCCCTCGCAAAATCGTAAACACAGACGTTTGGCATGTGCTTCCAGGACAGGAGAAGGTCAGCAAAATCCCGGGGACTTTCAGCACGAAGATTAAATTTAACACTGTATACAATGCCATGTGGACATAGTATTACAGACCATCCTCCTGCAAGCAAAGATTTAAAAAGTTGTTTGTAATTGTAATTACATTTTTTAATGCTACTTCTAATAATCGCTAAGTGATGCTTACCAGAGGCACCCCATATGCTTTGAAAGACCTTATCATATGTCTGCCTGCTCTTCATCTTCTCCCTCAGTCTGGTGATGAGATCAAAGCGGGAGCCTTTGGAGTCGATGTTGCATGCTTTACACAATTTTCTTACCACTCCAACCTGACAGCAATTAGGGAAAACTGTAAATGGAACAACCCCAGAACTTTATGTCACATATTCTGAAAACTTCAAAGCAATGTTACCTTTTGTTTGGCAAGTTCATCCAACAGACGGTCTTCTGTGACACTGCTAAGCTTTGCTTCATGTGAAGAGCTTGTTCCTACTTTTTTAAACTCTGTGTTAAGCACAATGTCACTTGTTCGAGTTTCACTCCCGATCCATGGTGCCCAGTGCGTGTAACTTGGTGGAACGGAAAATGGATTCTTCACACCGCCTACAGAAAATGGCATGTTTTTAATTACAATCTAAATTACTTTAAAACACTGAATGACTTTCAAAAAGTTTTTGCCATCACTCACTTGGAAAAAACCCACGGCTTATCATTTCCAGGTGAATAGAGTTCCAAAAACCTTCAATGTCATGTTCACCATTGAAGTCTTCCGGGGCTTTGAGGTCACTCACTATAATAAATTGACTCATAAAAACATGCACATAATGTACACAATGAACTATATACACAAATGTACATTAAACTTACCTGCTAACTTGAACACCCCTTTTCTGTGTAAGTCCATAACTACCACAGGGGGGTGAAACCCACAGTTTATGCAGGAGTACATGTATTCTGCGTCAGTCAAAGCCTCAAAATGGCAATAAGCATGGAAAATGGTATCCCGAGAAGGAAACTTCACTCTTCTTAAGCCCTCCAATGAGTCAATGACCCTTGAAGCAGATACATGGTTCTGTAATATGACAATAGGGTGAAGAAGACTATGATTACACAGATATTTAAATTTGGGCACCAAAATATCATAATGACACAAACACATTTTTAAAGCAATCTTCAGATGAGTATATTTTATTTTTGTGATCCTCACCTGCAGATTTTCTCTCAAAAAAAGGCAAAGTTCAAGAGACAAAACAACATGGTTGTCAAAGTTGTGAAGCCCATCTGTCCACTCCTGGTACCTGTAGACCATGTGGCACCGAGGACACGATCTATGGTGTGTTGAAACATCTGTTAAAGACAAATCACATTAATGTCAAAACATTAGTATAGGAACAATTATAACTAATTATTTCACACTGATGTTTAATCTTATTCATTAAAACTTACTCTCAATCACTCCCATCATGCTGACAATCCTCGCTTTATTGGTAACTAGAACAGCCTCATCAAGTTTTGGGTGCTCTGGGCACACCTGGCACAACGTTTCACATGGAAAGAGCTGTTTCTGATGATCCATTTTCTGTGAGATGATATTTTCTGGAAGAGATCCAGGTATTTTTTTCTCTTTAAAAATATAGCGTATACTCCTTTCGACGGCAGCATTGTCCTCAAAGGAAGAAATCTCCTGAGTCATCTGTGATGGGGTGCCTGATGATAGTGGTACAGTTGATTTGAAGATGTCTCTCTGTGTCTGGAAGAGATGCCATTTAGCTATGTTTTTATGAGGACATGATATTCGAGGCTTTGCACAAGCACAATGCCAGGTGTTCCTCAGAGCATTGTAAGTCACAAATATTCTGCCAAGACGGCAGAAACTGTGTATTTCCGGCTCAAATACAGACAAACAGATCTGTGTTGAGGATCCACCAAAATCCACAATCACACAAAGTGGAGCATGTGCCATCTGGGCAGCTTTCTGTCTCTTTATGCATGTAGCAGCTTTGGCCTCTCCAAAAAATTTAAGGTCCACCATTTCCATCACGATGTGCTCTTGAAGAAAAACCTCCTTTACAGTTTCTCGGCAGTAATCTAGTGAGCGAAGGTGCTCACATAAACTGAAGCCTAGTCCGCTCCGCTGGGCCAGCAACTGGTATTGCTGACATTCCTCCAGCTCACATCTGATATTGTGAGACATCCCCCATGTTTTCCTCTGAACGTGAACTGGCACAGAAAACCCATGGCCAGTTCTCTGCACAGCAAATAACCCTGTAGTTTCATCTACACAAACACACTGCAGATGACTGGCCAGGCAAACATCTATTGATTGGTTGGAGTGCTTCCTCATCATGTGAGCCTTGTAGTTTTTGGTACGAAGAGCAAGGCCACAGTGAGGGCATGTCATTTTCATGGACTTTCCATCAGCTGCAGTTTTATTGAACACAGAGGGTAGAGCATATGAATGTTCTAACAAAGACTCAGAAAATGGTTCAGATCCCAAAGACAAAACCTTGGGGGGGAGACGGGGCTCCTCGAAGAGTACTGCCGGAGGAATACGGGTCTCCTCGGAGAGTTCAGCGGGGAGCAGTCCTGATAATGGTGGCTGACTTGGTATTGAAGAATGCTGACAAGACAATAAATGCCTTGCCATATCCCCACGCCGTATGATTGTAAGATTACAGACAGGGCAGTGAAAGTGTCCTGTTGTCCTACAAGCCAGCCTGCACCGGCATATCATTTTATCTGTAAGAGAAAAAAACAAACAAACAAACAAACAGATGTAATTTAAATGTAGTTGTATAGAATGCAACCAATTTGTCTAACAATCAGATTGTACATGTTAACAAAAACATCCAAGCCAACCTCAATAATGAAAGCAAAATGGTATGGATCACAAAAGTTATGTCTAGGAAAGTGGTGAAAACTAAATAAAAATATATTTTATAAAAACACTATTTTTGTTGCAGATGAATGAACTGAACTGTACAATATCAACAGCAACTTTTAAGTCAACAAAGATACTGCAGAAGTGCTTAAAAAAGTGCATATTTATAACAATAAAGTATATTTCATACAAACATACCTTTGAAAGGCAAAGCATTTTTTATATGCACACTTAGATGCTCCTCAATCTTTGCCCTGACAGTAGGGCTGAAAGTGGGGCACAGAGGGCAGTGAAAGAGTCCTCTGCAACACGTGTTGCATTCCTGCAATTCTGGCTTTAAGCCCGAATTCCAGATTGATAAGTGCATCTAAAACAGAGAGAGAAACAGATAAACACCACATACACATTTAAGTTAAGGTTTTAGCAGAAATAACAATTTACAGTTGGCATGTAATAGATTTGGGAAGAAAATCCTTGAAAAAAACCCCACAAATATTTTACAAGACACTTTAATTTGTGAGACATGTTTCTATTGACATATAACAGTCAATTGAACAGGGGCTAACTAAAATCTGGGCAATAAAAAAGCTGTACAGAATAGAATGACGAATAGAAGTATTGATAAATATATAAATCTGTTTGTGACGAAATTTACAGTGTTGACGCTAACCAAAGGTGTCACAAGTGCACACGTTCCTTACTACAGTTTAGATACCTCTGTTTAGAAAGCACTGACTCGACTTTTTAGTCAAGTCGAAGTAAGAAGTACAGGGTCTAAAATATCATTTATGTACAAAATTTTGAAGTAATCTTGCGTCCAAAGCACGCGTGCGGGGGGCTGATTTACAAATGTACGGATTACAAAGTACAGATACGCGTGCTACAATGTGAGAAGTAGAAGTATAAAGAAGTATACAGTAGGCACAAAAAAGTACAGCAGTAAAGTAAAGATACCAGAAAATTCTACTTAAGTACAGTATTGAAGTATTCGTTATTTCGCATCTCTGACGCCAACAATAAATCATACTCTAATGCAAAATGTGTTTTTTGCTTCTTCTCGCCCACAGAAGCCGTTAATCCAGCTCTCTTACTGAAACCAGGCCCAGGAAAAAGCATATCTGTGTGTTTCTCTGCCATGGAGCACGATGAAAAAACATTAAAATAAGGAGGAATGTTGTTGTAACGCAAAAAAAGTGGCAACATGATCATTGTAAGAAAACTAGACGATTCCTAGAATTATGAAATCACTAACGGCAAATTTATTTAAGAAAGACTTAACCAACCTTTGCGATCAACTTGCAAGACTTCCACGGTATCCATGCGTGTTTACGGCTACTGTGGAGGTCACGTGCTTCCGGCTACTGTGGAGGTCACGTGCTTCTGGCTACTGTGGAGGTCACGTGTTTCTGGTTAGTGTGGAGCTCCACAGTGGCTGCAGCCAGACCCTTCTCCTTAAAGGCCGCATTTTAAGGCCGATTACGTCACAGCGACACGACGAAGACTGTCCCAATTCAAAGGCTGCTCTACATGCGGCCCTCAAATGCGTCCTTAATTTCCCTGAATTTTAAGGATGGGTCGGTGTAGCCTTCATGGCCCAACATATCCCAGACTTCATAGCTCGGCGGTGGTGTGGATAATTTAAAAAACGGCGGAAGCGGAGCGGACGAAGAGTAAACTTTCAGAAGTAAGTACTGAATATTATGTCACTTATTTATGTGCAAATGTTTTTATAATGAAGAACATAAAAAAATTACTGTTGGCAACATGTCGGGAAAGTTATGTGACATTAGCGACGTTTGTACTAACTTGGTTTTAAAGCCTTTACTTCAAAATATTCGCCGTTCAATAGCTGAGCTTAATCTTACAGAGAATGTGATGATTTTATGCATAATTAAAGTCAGTCATGTCAGTCAGCTGACGGTTCACTCGTTAAGCTGAAAGAAAGATGCTTTAATCACAGGAGTCACATGTGTCCACTGCACCATCTGGGAACTCTTCTTGTTTAGCACTCGTAATGACACAAACACTAAATCCTGCTTCTCTGTGCTGTTGTGTAGCAGTGTGTACACCTGAGACTGTCACCTGTCTGTCTGTCCTGCACTCTCTCTCTGTTTCTTTCTCTCTGATTGTGGAATAAAAGTATGAACATGTGTTTATAAGTTACACTTGTGTTTGAATCCTGCAGCTTATCACACATTTGATTTCTATGTGTGACAACTGCAAGTGTCCAGAGTGAGGACAGACTGAGGGAGCCACTGCTGCACATCATCTGTGAGGCTTTGCAGCCCTGATGATCCACCAGGACAAACTCAGCAGTGTGTGAGGAAGAGGAGGAGGAAGAGCCAGCAGCAGCTGACAGATGGAGAGAATAGACAGACTGTTCCCTGTTTGTGAAGGACTGCTAGAAAAGTTTAACATAACTGTCTGTGCTGAATCAGTCTTATTAGGTAATGTTCAAATAATGTGATCATCCCAGTGTTTCCAGTGTGGGAGAAAGTACTCAGAGTACTCAGGGCCTTCAAGCTACACACTATGAAAGGCAGCAACAAGTTTAATGTTCAGAAACCTAAAGTCTGTATCAGCAGCAGAATGGAGCTAAAATAAATGTTGGTTTCAGTTCTATGAAGCTTTGAGTATTTTGGATCAGTAGCTGCTGTGTTTGTTGCATCATATTGCTGTAACTGTTTATATGCTTTATATATTCTGAGCTAAGTTGATCTATAGTGTTACATCATATTCTATAAGGATGTTATGTGTTTGTAGACTTTCTGCCCAGTTTGACCCATTTAGCAGACGTCAGCCTGTTTAAGGCTCTGATATCTATTCTGTGTGACTTACAGCAGTTATGACATGGTCTGATTTTCTCACCCAATAAAGGAATATTTCATATATCAGTCTACTCTTCATTCTATCAGACACAGTTATCACAGCTTGTACATTTTCTTTTTACACATGTATGTAAGCATTGAGCCAAATTTAGTAATGCCAACATACTGAAGGAACAACATTTGTCTCTTATATATGATACACCTATATATGCACTGTCAATATACATTTTGAACCAGCTGCAGATGTCAGAGTAACAACTGACTGACCCCCACATAAAGTGCGTTACAGTAGTCCACAGGGGAAGAAATAAAAGCATGGATCACGGTTTCAAAGTGCTGCCTAGGAAGAAAAGATTTCACTCTTGCCAGTCGCCTTAAATGATAAAAATGGACTGGTTCAACTTAAAACCAAGGGCAGTAACAACAGGTTTAAAATAAACTTCCAGGGGTTCCAAATGAAAAGAAGAGGACTCACAGGAGCCACTGGGTCCAAACACCAACAAATCTGTTTTCTTTTCATTCACATTTAAAAAGTTTAGAGCCAACCAAGCTTCAATGTCATCTAGGCATGTCAAGAGAGGTGTTATTCAGATGCCATCCTTCTGCTTCAGTGGCAAATAAATTTGGTAGTCATTCCTATATACTTGTCTTTGAGTGAAGATTTAAGGTGGTAAGACATGTAAATAACTGCAACTTGAATCTGTACTGAAGCTCAGTATTTGACAAAGAGTTCATGTTCACTGCTGTAATAGCTAATAATGACTAATATAATAACCATAATATTGGCCATATTATATTTACATTACCAAAGTGATATGACTTTAGTCTCATGAACAACATTAGCTAATTGTTATTTAAATGACTGTAAGTAAGTTAAATGACTGTTCAGTACAGAAATGAAGCCCAACAATCATGTTTTACTGTCCTGTGGTCTCAGCCTCAGATACTCATCAAATCACACAAAGCTCTTGTAGAAACAAACAAACAAATGAAAAAAAATATGTTCTCCTTCATTTCTGTCAAACAAAGTTGTATGACACGTTTCCAGCTGTTAGTATCATGGTTGCTAGGCAACCTGGGAAGCGCAACAGAGACTAGAGCCCATGTGTTTGCAACAAACTTGCCGTTTATTTTGCAAGTCGAGCTCAACACTGCCCCTAGCGTCCTGGAGCACTTCCGTTGTGATTTGGAGTTTGCATGTGTTTTGTATTTTGTACGTGTTTTGGATTTTGTACGTGTTTTGTATTTTGCATGTGTTTTGGATTTTGTACGTGTTTTGTATTTTGTACGTGTTTTGTATTTTGTACGTGTTTTGTATTTTGCACGTGTTTTGTATTTTGCATGTGTTTCGTATTTTGTATGTGTTTTAGAGTTTGCACGTGTTTTGTATTTTGCATGTGTTTTGTATTTTGTACGTGTTTTAGAGTTTGCACGTGTTTTGTATTTTGCACGTGTTTTGTATTTTGTACGTGTTTTAGAGTTTGCACGTGTTTTGTATTTTGCACGTGTTTTGGATTTTGTACGTGTTTTGTATTTTGCATGTGTTTTGTATTTTGTACGTGTTTTGTATTTTGCATGTGTTTTGTATTTTGCACGTGTTTTGTATTTTGCACGTGTTTTGTATTTTGTACGTGTTTTGTATTTTGCATGTGTTTTGTATTTTGCATGTGTTTTGTATTTTGTATGTGTTTTAGAGTTTGCATGTGTTTTGTATTTTGTACGTGTTTTGTATTTTGTACGTGTTTTGTATTTTGCATGTGTTTTGTATTTTGCATGTGTTTTGGATTTTGTACGTGTTTTGTATTTTGTACGTGTTTTGTATTTTGCATGTGTTTTGGATTTTGCACGTGTTTTGGATTTTGTACGTGTTTTGGAGTTTGCATGTGTTTTGGATTTTGCATGTGTTTTGGATTTTGCATGTGTTTTGGATTTTGTATGTGTTTTGGAGTTTGCATGTGTTTTGGATTTTGTACGTGTTTTGGATTTTGTATGTGTTTTGGATTTTGTATGTGTTTTGGATTTTGTATGTGTTTTGGAGTTTGCATGTGTTTTGAATTTTGTACGTGTTTTGTATTTTGCATGTGTTTTGTATTTTGCATGTGTTTTGGAGTTTGCATGTGTTTTGGATTTGGTATGTGTTTTGGAGTTTGCATGTGTTTTGGATTTTGCATGTGTTTTGGATTTTGCATGTGTTTTGGATTTTGTATGTGTTTTGGAGTTTGCATGTGTTTTGGATTTTGTACGTGTTTTGGATTTTGTATGTGTTTTGGATTTTGTATGTGTTTTGGAGTTTGCATGTGTTTTGAATTTTGCATGTGTTTTGTATTTTGCATGTGTTTTGGAGTTTGCATGTGTTTTGGATTTGGTATGTGTTTTGGAGTTTGCATGTGTTTTGGATTTTGTATGTGTTTTAGAGTTTGCATGTGTTTTGTATTTTGTATGTGTTTTGGAGTTTGCACGTGTTTTGAATTTTGTACGTGTTTTGTATTTTGCATGTGTTTTGGAGTTTGTACGTGTTTTTGTATTTTGCACGTGTCTTGGTGTTTGCATGTGTTTTGTATTTTGTACGTGTTATGGATTTTGCATGTGTTTTGGATTTTGCATGTGTTTTGGAGTTTGTACGTGTTTTGGAGTTTGCATGTGTTTTGGATTTTGTACGTGTTTTGGAGTTTGTGCGTGCTATTTGGAATTTGTAAGTGTCTTGGAGTTTGTACATGCTTTGTCTTTATGGGCCACCGTACAGTTTCCTGCTTCAAATTTGGGTATATTTGCCTTATTTGTCTAATAAATGCCTAAATAAAAAAATAGAATTCTTAGTTTTTCTAAAACATTGCTTTTCTTGTTTTCACGAAGCCATCAACTTAAAAAAATTTCCTTTCACTTTTACAGTTATCCTTCTGTCACTCGTCTCCACCCACTCCACCTTGCCTCTCTTGTTCACCGTGTGCTGCCTTGGATAGTGATGGCTCACACCAGGTATTTAAACTCATCTACCTTTGCTACCTCTGCTTCTTGTGACTTGTTAACTGACAGATGAAATGAAGCAGTGTAAGGCAGTGTAGTGCTTCCACTGTGAAAATGGGACGTCTCCTTTCTAAAGAGTTTGTTATATAAATAAATGTAGTCAAACACATGTGCGAGATGAAGGACGCAGAAACATCAGTTAGAGTGAAATTTTTATTACGGTCTGTGTTGTACACAAAATTAATTCAAGTTTGTGCAAATGTTTTGGTGCCATTCAAAATTCTGCTTTGCACTGGAATAAACATTTAATCATCCAACTGGCACAGGAGTGCGGAGGCTTTGGATATCCAGTAGTCGCTGTGTCGCTGGGAGGGAAGCATTACTGTCACCACAAAATTAGTTGAGTGACCTGAAGGGAGAGAGACATGAAGGGTGAGGAAACAATCTGAGCAAACATCCTTTTTTCTTTTTTTGACATTATATGTTGGTAACAGGGACGGGCGCTGTATCCCACCAAAACTCCCAGCAATGCCCAAAAACGAACTCTTGGCCTTATGATAGTATAAAATGTGTCATGACTTTAAATGTAAAAAGGTTTCCAGGGAGTGACTTTGGATACATCAGGTGTGTACCTGTGGTGGACAGAGTGCCAGCTCTGGCTGAGGTCTTGTACAGAGGAGCGTGGTAGAGGTCGGGCTCTGGGACGTAGTTCTGCTGTGGCTCAAAGTGCACCACCGGCAGCATGGCGTTCCTAACCCGAGGCAGCGCGTCATCAATCACCATGCCGACATCGTCCCAGCGACAGGCATCCATGAACATGCCGTGAACAAGTACACCGTCCTGTGGCTCAGGTAACTGTTTTAACAAGTAACCATATTAAAGGAATTACCTTTTTACTGACAAACTCTTGAAACAAAGTAAATACAAAGGCTTTCTTTTTGCAGGTTGTGCCTTTTCAGAAAAAATGGTGGTTTCTATACCTGCAAAGGCAGAAAAGAAAACAAAGAACATGTGGCTTTGCTTTGATCAGATGTATCCAGAGCTTTTTATTCTTTAAGGATTTCATTTTCATGAACAGAGATTTAAAGAAGCGTTGGCAAGTTGGGGTTGATATTCACTATTTATGACGCTTAGGAGGGCATCAATCTGATATCTCATCAGGAAATAAACTCAGTATTTTAAAAAAGAAAACAATACTGGTGGCTGTACCGCCCTCCAGATTCACACCGGAGTCAAGTATAACACAACCTTACTAAAGAAATCAGTATGTAGTCCAATCAAAAATAATGGATAACAGATTTAATTTGATCATTTAGGATACATTTGCTCTGTGGTGCTAACTTTGAGACCATCAGATCAGATTTAGAGATTCAGGATAAAGTAATGTCACAAAAACCTTAATCAATGAATACAAGAATTAGAGACATATATCAAATAGGTCATCATCTCAGCTTCCTACAACTTTCTAATTCACATTTTACATTGACCATTTCAAATGCTTGCCTAAAAACAAAACAAGCTAGAGGTCATATTAATGGTTAAAGCGGGCTGAAGATAAATCCTTAGTCCTTGGAAGCAAAACAAACCTATAGGTTTGTTTTGCTTCCAAGGACTAACTGAAATCATGCAAACACAATTTAAAAACATAATTGATAACATAACTTGTAAATAACCCTGAATGCCTTCCCTTGCACCTTATTTTGGCACTCATTCCTGTTTTCTACTACCAACTTCCTGTCCGTGTGTAGAAGCTTTTATTTTGATGGGACGATTTCCTGTAAAACTGTTTTTGGCGCAGTTTTCAGCAGCAGTCGCGGGAGTTTAGAAAAGTGATGGCTTAACGGAGCCTATGGTGATTTCTTTTGTCATTAGCAGCCCCCTTGATACAGGCACAAGGTATGGTTATGATGTAAATAAGGAGACGTTTAGATGTTTTTGTGACAGTCGCTACATTTGTTAAATGTTACGTTGAAACGAACTTCATGTTATAAGGTTTACGATTGTAAGAGTGTGGATTATTTTGCTTACACGCTGTTTCTATGTATACATCCCCAGCTCTTACGGTGAGATTGATGGTTTACTGCCATTAAACCTTCAAAACGTCATCAGTAAAGTGTCATCCTTCATTCGGGGGGTTCGCTACAGTAAGAGCTTACCTCCGGGAGCAGCGAGAGCGAGAGCTTCCTGCGATCGGAACGGTAACGGCACGGCACGGAGCAGCAAGCTACAGCAACGGTCCGGTAACAAGCAATTGCTCTCAAAATGGAAAATATAGAAGGAGGTCAGTTAAACGAAAAGGAACAACGAAAGGAATTAACATGCGAAGCTGATGAAACAGCTAATGAAATGTTCCCAAGGCGATCAGAACGGCTCAGTGTGCCCATGGAGAAAATGCTCTTATATCAAAGGGATGAACAGAATAAAAGAGAGAAGAAACTGCTAACCATTTATGAACATTGGAAAGGCCAGGTCAGAGTATACAGAGAAGACCTGAAAAATGATTTATCAGATTCACGGTTAGCAGAAATGGCTGATGATATTGAAAGGACCGTAAATGATATGACAAAAGCATACAGTGAATATAGAGAGCATAATGAACCATCCCATGTCATAAGGCGCAAAATGGACTCTTGTGAATCAGTGTCAAAGGACATTATGAAAATCATATCTGAGCGTTTAGCAGCTATAGATGAGTATGATGCAGATAGAGAAAGGCAGCGCCTTCATCAGCTCTTAGCTTATGAACATGCTAAGTCCATATTTGGTACTGCATCACAGTCAAGTTACCAATCTGAAGCAAGCATTGCAGCCAAAATAATCGATGCTGCTGCAGAATTAGCTGCAAAAGAAGCTCAGTATAAAATCACACAAGAGGAAATAAAACAAAAAATAAGAGAAATGGAAGAGAAACACAGGAGGGAATTGGATGCACAAAGGTCTGAACTAGAGCGTTTACAAGCAGAAAAGGAAAGGCAAGCAGCACGTGCAAAATTAGAGATTTATGACAAAGAGTTTAAAGTTGATATGGACAGTCAGTTAATGTTACAGAGCAATGGGATGTCTGTTATCAACCAAAGCTTTGCACAACCAGCCTCAGAGCTCTCTACAGGTTCATATCACCCACAAGTGGAACAATATGCATCCATCCCTGTCAATAATCCTCTACAACAACTGCACTCACAAATTGTCACTCCATCGCCTCCCACAGACGTATTGCAGCTGGCTAAAGCTATTCAAGACAGCATAGCAGTAAGCAGAATTCCAGTGCCTGTGCCCATCGTGTTCAGCGGAGATCCCATCACCTACATCGAATGGAAGGCTTCCTTCATCTCACTGGTGGGCCACAAAGGTATATCTCCAGCTGAAAAACTGCATTTGTTAAAAAGGTATATCACTGGTCCTGCTCTTAAGTGTCTTGAGGGCACGTTCTACCGCAGTGATGAAGAGGCATACAAAGATGCATGGAAAAGACTTGACCAACGCTACGGTCAGCCATTTGATGTTCAAAAGGCATTCAGAGACAAACTGTCAAAGTGGCCTAAAATCCACTCAAAAGATGCAGAAGGTCTACGGGCCTTTTCTGATTTTCTCACAACTTGTCTGCAAGCAACACCACATGTAAAGGGCTTAGAGATACTAAGTGACTGTGAGGAAAACCAAAAGTTATTGCATAAGATTCCAGAATGGCTTGCAACGCGTTGGAACCGTCAAGTCACAGTTGCTCTCATGAAAGGCAAAGATTTTCCCTCTTTCAAGGATTTTGCAGAGTTTGTAGCACTCGAGGCAGAAATTGCATGTAATCGCATGTAATCCTGTGACTTCTTCATATGCACTCTATTCATGCAGCTCATCCTTGGAGAAAAGATACATAAGGGAGACCAAACCAAACAGATCTGTGACTCAAGTCTTTACTACACAAGCCACAGTACAAGGAGAAAAAACTAAGTCAAATGACACAAGGTTAAAGGTGGCCTGCATGTTCTGCAAAGATGAAAGTCATCAGTTGTCAAAGTGCCCAAGCTTCTCAGAGAAGTCACTAGACCACAAACGGACATTTGTGAAGGAAAATAAACTGTGCTACGGGTGCTTAAAGGTGGGCCACAATGCCAGAGACTGTCGTCATCGCCACAAATGTGACACTTGCAAAGGACGACACCCCACCTGTTTGCACAATGAGAGTCACATGGCAAATGAAAGGCCTCAGAGCTCTACAAACGTCGCTTCAACCACAGAAAATGATACCATGGCAGCCACAGCTCTGAATGTTACTAAGGTGGGTCAATCAGGTAGTACCTCCATGATTGTTCCTGTGTGGGTTTCCACTACTCAGAGTCCATCTAAAGAGCAGCTTGTGTACGCTTTATTAGACACACAAAGTGACAACACATTTGTCAGTGAGGAGATAACTAACCAGTTACAAGCAGCATCCCATCCAGTTAAGCTAAAACTAACCACGATGCTGGGAGTTCACATGACAGTCAAAAGTCAGAGAGTAGCAGGGTTACGTGTGAGAGGTTATAATTCAGATGTTCACATTGACCTTCCACCCTCCTACACAAAGGAGTACATCCCATTTAACTATGACAACATACCCACAAATGAAACTGCAAGGCAATGGCCCCATCTGTCAGAGATCGCTGATCAGATACCCCCTCTCCTGAGTTGTGATGTTGGACTACTCATTGGATTTAACTGTCCAAGAACTCTAGCTCCAAAACAGGTTCTGCTCGGAAAAGACAATGAGCCATTTGCCATACAGACAGACCTAGGGTGGAGCATTGTTGGTGGCTCATCAGAGTCAAATGAAACTGAAACAAGTCTGTGCCATAGGGTCATGATAAAGGAAATGCCTGCTGTAACACCAATGGACATGATCAATGTTCTTCAATCGGATTACAAAGGCACGTGACACAAGAGGATCTCGTTTTTCTGGAAAAACTTAAGGAAGGGATAAAGAAAAACGAACAAGGACACTGTGAGATGCCTCTTCCATTCAAGCAAAGGCCAAACTTACCAGACAACAAAAGGCTTGCAGAGATCAGACTGGAACACTTAAGGAGAAGGTTGAACAAGAATGAGAACTACAAAAATGAACTGCCCACAGCACAACCTGTCGAGCTGGATCTGACCATAGGAGATCCAGAAGTCAGAAAAGTACAGACAATGTTAACTAAAGTCACAGACACTGTAAGTCTTGCTGAATGTCTAAGTAAGTTCTCCTCCTGGTCCAAAGCAATTAAGGCTGTAGCACGTCTCATAAGAAGGGCTAGACACATCAAGTCAAATGCATCAGCTACAGTGAGTGAGCAGAAAAATGCTGAACTTGTGATCATTCGACATGTACAAAGTCAAGCGTATGAACAGGAAATAAAACAGCTGAAGAAAGGAGAACAGCTCCCACATCATAACAAACTGTTTAAACTGGACATTTTCATGGATACAGATGGTCTCCTCAAGGTGGGAGGGAGACTCCAGCATGCAATGAGTGACACCTTCAAACACCCGATCGTGATCCCAAAAGAACATTGTGCAGCCAAACTCATAATATCTCACTTTCATAACAAAGTAAAACACCAAGGAAAGGGATTCACCATAAATGAAATCAGATCCAGTGGCTACTGGATTCCTGGAATGAGTAAAACAGTTGCCTCATTCATCCGACAATGTGTGATCTGCCGCAGACTCCGCAAAGCTCCAGAGGGTCAGAGGATGAGTGACCTACCTCCACATCGCTTAGAGCCCTCTCCTCCCTTCACACACTGCAGCATGGACTATTTTGGTCCATTTGTGACAACAGAGGGAAGAAAACCACACAAACGTTACGGACTCCTACTTACTTGCTTTTGTTCTCGTGCCATTCACATCGAGTTCTTAGAGGACTTGTCTACTGATGCATTTATTAATGCAGTAAGATGTTTCATTTCAATCAGAGGTGCAGTTCGACACATCCAATGTGACCAGGGAACGAACTTTGTTGGTGCTCAGAATGAGTTTAAAGCAGCTTTAAATGAGCTAGACACTCAGAGACTAAATACATACTTGACTGAAAAACAATGTGACTTTGTGATGAACGCACCCCATGCTAGTCATACAGGGGGAGTGTGGGAACGTCAGATAAAGACTGTCAGAAGTGTGCTGAATACCACTCTGTCACTGGCTCATGACAGACTCAATGATGCTTCATTGCGGACGTTATTCTATGAAGCCATGGCTATAGTCAATAGCAGACCTCTGACTATAGATAACTTGAACAGCCCCAACAGCCTAGAACCGCTCACACCCAATCATCTGCTGCACATGAAATCCAATGCACCGTTGCCCCCACCTGGTGCCTTTTCAAATGAGGACCTGTACAGCAAGAAGAGGTGGCGCCGCGTGCAGTTCCTTGCAGAGCAGTTCTGGAGCCGCTGGAGACAAGAATACATTCACAACATCATTTCAAGGCAAAAGTGGCACTCACCAAAGAGGAATCTAAAAGTAGGTGATGTTGTGTTGGAAATGGATGAACTGGCACCCAGAGGGGAATGGAGACTTGCAAGAGTTGTAGAGACTGTCAGTGGAAAAGATGGACTTGTGCGAAGGGTAAAGATCTCACTTGGAGAAAAGAGACTCAATAATAAAGGTCAACGCTCTACTAAACTATCAGTTGTTGAGCGTCCAGTACAAAAACTTTTATTGTTGTTAGAAAGTTCCTAAGGTAACTCCTACATGGGTTATTTTGTTTGGGAAAATTATTCATTTTGGTTCTTATGTAAACCAATTATTCGTAATTTTGGTGGGAGTGTAAATAACCCTGAATGCCTTCCCTTGCACCTTATTTTGGCACTCATTCCTGTTTTCTACTACCAACTTCCTGTCCGTGTGTAGAAGCTTTTATTTTGATGGGACGATTTCCTGTAAAACTGTTTTTGGCGCAGTTTTCAGCAGCAGTTGCGGGAGTTTAGAAAAGTGATGGCTTAACGGAGCCTATGGTGATTTCTTTTGTCATTAGCAGCCCCCTTGATACAGGCACAAGGTATGGTTATGATGTAAATAAGGAGACGTTTAGATGTTTTTGTAACAGTCGCTACATTTGTTAAATGTTACGTTGAAACGAACTTCATGTTATAAGGTTTACGATTGTAAGAGTGTGGATTATTTTGCTTACACGCTGTTTCTATGTATACATCCCCAGCTCTTACGGTGAGATTGATGGTTTACTGCCATTAAACCTTCAAAACGTCATCAGTAAAGTGTCATCCTTCATTCGGGGGGTTCGCTACATAACTGATTTTGTGTGAAAATGTAAGAAGTTTGAATAAAATATTGCACATAAAAACCAAACTGATGTAGTATTTTAGATTGCATCTTGAGATTGTTGATCTGCTCTTCCACATTAGCTCTCCTGCTATTAGCCAGAAAAATAGCATCTTAAAGTACTGCTAATATTTGAAGGGCTGGAGAAAAGAATGTTTGTGCCCTTTTTTTAAGCACTACTGAAAGCATTACTAAGAGCATTGCTCCTCTTACAGTACCTCCTCATCCATGTTCAGTTTTGCACCAATGGGAAGAGTGCGTAGAGCCTCACAGACTGCTTCCTCATCCCTGTACGCCGGCACCACGCTGAAGCGGAAATTAAGCTCCTCAATAGGCAGACTGTAACGCCGGGCATGATTCTGCAACACTCCTACAGGCCATCAAAGACACAAGAGCATTGAAACAAGTCACTGTGCTGTTTAGCTAAATCTACCAATAAACACACATTTAATTAATAGCTCTCTTTTAAACTTAATTCATTTATTTTTACACTGTATACTTGAAAGAGTAGTCAGAGTGATCATTGTAGTCCTCAAGCTCAGCTCTAAAAGTTTGCCTTACTGTTAGTGTTCATTAAAAAACAGCATGTTTCAGTGTGTTACCAGTAAGAAAGCCTTAAGGGAAGAAGAACCCGGAGATCCAAAGTGATTTGGGCTGACCACGTGTGATCCAAGTCTTGCAAGAGAGGAAAAGAGAAGCAGAGACGCAATTAAAATATATGTATCTTTAAATAACAGTTTCTTTATGCAGTATCTTCTTCTTTTATTCGATATATTGCATTACAGGCATCCTATTACTGAGGGGACCTGAATTGACCCAGTGAATCAGTTTACATTGGATTCTGTTTCCTAAGATAATCAGCATGTGGAGTGTGACTCAGTGTTTATCCACTGCTGTATAAACTAATAGGACTTTACCCCGTTTATGCTTGTTTACGTGAATTATAGTGACTGTACGATACACATGTTCAGAGCAGACTTAAGGAAGAGCAGCTTCAATCAGGGGAAATGAACCAAACACTAAACCAGGATGTGCAGGAAGGTGAACTCAGAATGTACATGTGTTATTACATTTTTCCAACCTAATGAGATAACACACAAATCAAATGTGTGCATTTGACGGAGGACGGGCCAGACGGCCCCTCGGACCCTCCAGCGACGACGGAAGGCTGAAGCGGTCCCTCGGACCCTCCAGCGAAGACAGACGGAATGCTGAAGCGGTCCCTCGGACCCTCCAGCGAAGACAGAAGGCTGAAGCGGTCCATCGGACCCCCCAGCGAAGACGGACGAAGGCCAGACGGGCCCCTCGGACCCTCCAGCGAAGACAGATGGAATGCTGAAGCGGTCCCACCCTCGGACCCTCCAGCGAATGGACGAGCCCCCATTTATGTTACGTCCTAAGTCTAGGCGTGTCTTGAACGCAACAAAACATTGGCCCACCACACTCCACCCAAAACAAGAACCCAAACAATAGTATCTTTTAAAATGCTAAGCAGCCATTTATTTGCTTCAGCAGTGAGCAGTGCCAAAAATAACAAACAAAACTCCCTAATGGTCCCTACGCTTTCCTACCCAAAAATGAAAACCAAACAAAAGACAATTCTCTTACCTAACTTTTTATATGAAAAACAGGAGAAAACTTAATCAACAAAAATGGCTTCTCACGCCTACCTGGCTGCTGCAGTGAACAATATATACAAGGTGGAAAAATACTCAATTACTACTTTATAAATCTATTTACAGCTATTTACAAAAACTAAGATACCAACACCACAATGATCACAACCCATGACAAACTGAAACACAGGGCTTAAATACATAGAGGGAGCAATCGGAATGGACAACAGGAGGGAAACACAGCTGGGGCAAATCAGAACTGATGAGACAAGGAAGTGTAAACTGAACACACTGAGATAAGACAGACCTTCAAAGTAAAACAGGAAACACATAACAGTCACGCCTAACACAAAACACTGACAACATTGGATCGTAACACAATAAAATACAGCCAATATGCCAGACCTGAGCTAGAAAAAGACTTCTATTCTATTCCAATTTCCCCACATAATTTATGTTCGCTTTATAAAGACACATTTCACACAAACTTCTATAATTCCACTGGACTGAACTTGAAAACGTGTGTGTTTTTGTTAATATCTGTGTGCAAACCTGGATAAAGAAGACAGCGGTTTGAGGGAAGGGTAGGCAGAGTTCGCCCAGTGGGCGGGGACCTGGTTGTTCAGAAAGCTTGTGTAGATTCGGTCCATTTCCTCTGACATCACAACGAGACCTGCTATTGCCTTTTGCAGAGTGATAAGAGACATCTACGAAAAAGAAAGTGAGAATAACACATCACAGTAACGACAGATTCCTAAAAATGTTATTTCTGAAACTACACAGAACGCATATTTTTGATTGTTTAGGTTTTTTTCTTTTTGAATTTTCCTCTAAGATCACGTAAATAAACTACAATCCAAAGAAAACAACTCCTGAAGTGGTCATGAGATGATCTCCACCAATTAAAGGTGTGTGGTTTTTACGTCACCCTGAGAACTTTAAGCAAGTTGTTGAATCGGTCTGCTTCTTGGCCCAAAACAGTTGTGAGGGAGATCAGGTGCCCATTGGTGTCTTTGATAAACAGTGTGTCAGTTGCTTCTTCCATGTCCAGTCGCTCCGCACTCCAAAAGAAAGACAAGTTCACAGAGAGATAAAAGACAACACAAACCAATAAAACATGGGGAAAAAGAGTGAGCGCAATAATGCAAAGTCTCAGCAGTAACTGAGATCGATGTGCAGGTGAATCCATGTGGGGTCAGCGTACCGGGCAGTTTGGCTAGAATCAGCTCGGCGAGCTCGCAGACTCTGTCATCGTTACTCTTAGCTCCATGTTGTGCTGAAGAACGAGGATTAACATCCAGTATGGTATTGATCAGAGTTATAGTTTCTTGACGCTGCAGAGGCAAACACACACACACACACTCATATATTGATATTTTATCATAGCACTCCCAAAGCTCATAAACTGCATGACAAACATAACTTTAAATCACTAAAACGACCACAAGCCATTTCTCATAATTGCTGTGGACTGAAGAAATTAACAGATTTTGAAAAACTACGTATAAATAAGAACTTGCTGTCATTTATATTTAAGAGGACAACTGGCAGTCTGGTATAAAATAGAGACAGAGACATTTGCTTGTAATGTCCTGGTATTGTTACAGTATTGTTCCTCACCTGAAAAGCCAAGTTGGCATTCTCATGCATACCAAAGATCTCAGGATCATCAATGATTGGAAGATTCTTAATATACTTCTTATATTGTTCAAGTTCATCTGACTCTGGAGCGTAGTAAACACCTTACAGGGAGAAAACCATTAACTGAGATATATAGCATGTGAGCGTGCACTGTGCATACGCGTGCTTACATACACATGTACACACACACATACAAAAGAGGGCAGAAAGAACAATACCTGAGGGGGAGTAGGTGTAGCCAGGCTGCAGAGCTTCTGGAGAAAAAAAGCCTTTGAGGGTTGTCCTTAGGCACCGTTGGTCCCAGGCACCTGTCACTCTGCCTCCATATGTGATCTCACCTGAAGAGAAAAAAGACACAGTAGGATTTGAGATATTTCATGGCTTTCTTTGTTTATGAATGCAGGAGATATTGCTTTTAAAGACCAGACCCTGTTCTAGTTTCAGTTGGTCAAAATCTCACTCAGAATCAGAAAAATAAAAAAGTTACGGAAAAAACAGCAACAACTTTAAACTAAAAAAATATGCATATAGAATATTTACATAGATATGTGTAATACCCGTTCCTATACAGATAATTTTGAAAGAAGTTGGATTCAGGTCATTCAATTTAAAGATGAAATACTAAAAAGAGAAATCTATTACAGAACAGAAAACACGGGGGAAAAAATCGTCCCTTTTTCTTTTATATAAAGCTGAATGATCTGAATCAGGGGTCGGCAACCTGCGGCTCTTTAGTCCTTATATTGCGGCTCTGCATGGTTTGGAAAAATAAATTAAGTTTAACTGAAGTTTATTTTATTTGTGCTAGTTCTTTTTTTTAAAACTTGTAGTTCTAAATTGGAAGATTATTGTGATCCTGAATAATAAAGTTATATTTTATTATTTTTCGTCGCTCAAAATAAGCGTCACACTTGTGGAAGCCGGTAGCTCCGCTACACTCCCAAAGCCCAGAAGGCGATATAAGGATGACGGCTCACTGTTTTTGTTTGCTACATGGATAATTTAAGTTCAGCTTTTTAATTCATTTTAAAGACACCTTCAACTGGTGTCTTTTTAGTTATTATTTTTTAAGGGTTGACAATGTGTTCATTACATAAATAAAATTAAATTTTCTCCATAGCACTTCATGGATTTCATAAGTAACACACTAGAGTTGTTTATACGAAGCATAGAGGTAAAAAAAAAAACAATAATTAACTTCATTTTAGATGTCAAAAAGTATTGTGGCTCCCAGTGTTTCCTTTTCCGTAGAAACCCGGTCCAAATGGCTCTTTGGGTGTTTAAGGTTGCTGACCGCTGGTTTAAAGTGTCCTATTATCCTTCCCACACTTTTATTTTTATGAAACAGCTGCATGTTTAGGTTCAAGGACATGCAATCATGTTTGTTTTGTGAAAAGGCTTTCTATTAATATAAAATGTCAAAATACAAATAAGACATGCATTACATATGGGAAATAAGATGCTACACAAACAGTCCCTAACTTATTACCTTGTTGAATTTAGATACAAGAACATTTCTGTTGATATTTGCTTCCTACCAGTGATGTAGACCAGAGCATCCCAAGGGATGGTGCCATCTTTGCAGTACAGGTTGAGGTTGAGCAGAGCACATTCTCTGTCACTGTCATTGAATTCGTAGCGGATGTTCCAGCCCAGGGGACCAAACTTCTTCTGCTCCTAAACATGAGACACACAGGCAGAGAAGTACTGTACGACCACACACAAAGTAAAACACATCCAAGAAAACAAAGTAATAATGATGAGGCACTTTACATGTAAAATACTGAGAAAGAGTGTATGTAACCTGGATGATTGCATGGAAAAAGCAGATTCCAAAGACAATCTTCCTCCACTGGCGTCCCAAAATGCGGTGTTCAAAGAAACTGCTGGTGATCTCTGTGAAGGCTCGTCGCATGTTGGCTCGCAGGCCTTTAGGAGGCTCGTTAGTCACCTGGCAATGACATCACAGAGACCTACTGAGAAGACTACCAGTAATCCTGAAAACCTTTTGGTTCAGCGTCTCCTCCTTGTTGTCCAGGCAGTCCTCGAGTGCACATACAAACCCCACATACAATCCCAACGACTCTTCAAGATAGTCATGGTCATGATGACGATAAATCAAGTGCTGGTAGTTAATGTACGTTTAACTGACGTCAAAGATTTCGACCCATATTTACAAAGGCAGTGCTTAACTAATGTAAGGTTTATGCCACAGCTACCCTACATAAACAGTACTCGTAATTACCAAAGTCATTTTTATGTTTCACTCTTGTTCAATCCACCAGTATAGACAAGTTCTTTTTTAAAAACAGTATTTTTGATCATCTATAGCTTTTTTATATAGTATTACAGTGTTTGGGTCTCTGTGTGACTACCTTAACGCAGTTCTGGAGCACTGTAACAGGAAATACTTTGGTCAGCATGGAACTGAGAAATAGACGGAAGTTCTGATGGACGGATGTGTCTGCAGAGAAACAGATAAGAAAATTATTTGCATATTCATAAAAAAGTCCTTAAAGGAGTCTGCAGTATTTTTTATCAATAATACAAACACTTTGAAAAAACAAAGCATACAATACCACAATTTACTCGTTTCTGTTTCTCAGAGATTAGAAATGCACCTGTAAATGACAAATTATGTCTAATAACGTTTGAAATATGAAGGAACTTATTTAGATGTGATAGTGTCCCTGAGCATTGCTGCTAACAATGTTCATCCCTTTATGACCACAGCGTACCCATTATCTAGTGGCTATAATGCGATCAACAAATCTGCAACAACTGTGTGACACTATCGTGTTAATGTGGACCAAAACCTCTGAGGAATGCTTTAAGCATTGTTGAGTCTGCACAATGAAGAACTAAAGTACGTTTTCTTGACGGTCAAATGGGTTCTAACTGAATACTAGCAAAGTGTAACTAAACTGAAACTAAACCATAGCCCAGCATTTCTTTCTTGGGTATCCCCATCCACAAACACTAACATTACTACCACTGGGATTTCCCAGTTTGAAGCAAATGTGGTAATTATTCTAATTTAAAACTATTTTTTCCATACGCCCTCATAAGCATCATCAAATGTTAGCACAGAAGGCTGAAATAAACACAAATTTATGAGCTCAATTTAAAAATAGTACCAGGCTCAGCGAAGGTCTTAATGAGCTCCTCCATGGCTAACATCCAAGACACAGCCAGATGGCAGTTTTGCAAGAAGACCCAGTTGCCACTTGTCAGCGCTGAATGGATCATCTTCTCCGCTATAGGTCCCTGGCCTTGCCCCAGTGAGATAGCCTCGACCCTGAAAAACACAGAAAAATCACCATTTTGATGCCTTTATAAACTTTATTCATTCATTTGCAACAACCTGTCTAGTCCAGGATCACAGGGACAACAGTTTAGACAGGTGCCCAGACCTCCCTCTTCCCAGCCACTACCCCAACACTTCCAAGCAGATATCGAAGTGAAATACTGGTTTGGGAACATGTCTTCTGGATATGACCCAGCATGACCTTTGGACATGCCCTTCATGTAAGAGGTGTCCAGAAGGCCTCCTGGATGTGGATGAGTAGTGGCTCTACTCTGAGCCCCTCCCAAACTCCTCATCCTATGTCTGAGACTGAGCTTAGACACCCTTTATAAGACAGCTCATTTCCACTGCTTGTATCTGCAGTCTTAAACTTGAACTTGTTCATTTGAGGAAGCAACTCATTCTCAAACTGAAGAGGACAATCCACCCTTTTCTGGCAGAGAACCACATGGCTGAACTGTCCCAGTGCAAGTTGCAGATTATTGCTTGGTGCAGTCAAATTGACGGCATCATCCACAAAAAGCAGAGATGATCCTAAAAACCTTCCACTACTTGGCTTACAGAAGACAGAAGCTACTGACTATTAAAAATAAAAATCCCAGCTAGCTATATATGTCTATGACTCAGATGTCACAGCCTGGTGAACAAAACAAAGACATTTTTGCGAGCCATGTTGGAGGGACCTCTCCAACCATTTTTTTAGCGTATCCAATCAAACTACTATTATTAGGGCCCGAGCACTGAGAGTGCGAAGGCCCTATTGTATCTGCTCTGTTTATTATTATTATTATTATTGTTGTTGTATGTTCACCAGTATGATAATGATGAAGCAGTAATCTCAGTTAACGTGGTTTTATTAACCAGCACAGCAGCAGAGAACATACATGCTTGGATTCAATAACGGAATGGCGCCTATACCACTCAAAACATACACACACCTACACGGAGGTACGGCAAGCGGATTAGGACAAAATACCAAACTAACAGCAGGTTATCTACATCCCCCTTCTTTAGCACATCCCCAACCGGATATAAAGTTTAATGCATACTGAATAATAATAATCACAGCATAAAAGGTGACATACGCTGACCCTTAGGAACATTTAAATTTGCAACCAGATGGAAGAAATAAACATGACAAAAATATCATTTTGCTGTATAAAGTTAAATATGATTACTACTGAAAATCACCTCAAACAGAATTTAACTTGAAGCATTGACATCAGTTACTGTTGGCTCAAACATCAAACCTGAAAATGTTCTGTGTTTTAACTAGTACCCAATTAATCCCTATATCTTGGATTTGGTTTGCACACACGACCAAAGCGTGTCCTGTAAACACCATCACTCTTGGAAGGTCTTGGAGAATGCAAAACATCAGAAGAGCTCTCAACATGAGTGCTCTCTTTAAACTGTTCTACATCATTGTTTTCACCCACAACCTGCAGTCCATCATAATGATGATGATCAGTGTCTTTCTGAACAGTGACAGGCTCAGACACAGGCAATATGTGTCTGCGATTTCTCCTGTAAGTGTTTCCATCCGACTGTACCAGGTAGGATCTAGGTTCTT
The DNA here is from genome assembly GCF_041146795.1 of Maylandia zebra. Classification (NCBI taxonomy): domain Eukaryota; kingdom Metazoa; phylum Chordata; class Actinopteri; order Cichliformes; family Cichlidae; genus Maylandia; species Maylandia zebra. The sequence goes on along the minus strand of NC_135187.1, from coordinate 37,197,269 downwards.
TACAAAGTTCCTTCTCCACACCTGTGCGGTCATAACCCTGTGGGGTCTGTAACCTCACTACTTGTCCTTCGTTGAGAGGTGGAAGTGGTCGGCTGGATCTGTCATAACAGACCTTCTGAGTCAGTCTCTTGTTGAGTAGTTGGGCTTTCACTCTCTCAGATTCACGGTGTTGTGGTTCGAGCAGTTTGGTTGTGATTGGGAGCGTAGTTCGAGTCTGTCTGGATAGAAGTCGTTCTGCAGAGGAACCCAGGTTCACATCACGTGGAACATTCCTGAGGTTCAGCAGGTTGAGAAATACATCAGTGCCATCTCTGTGTGATTTCTCCATCAGCTGTTTAGCACTGCGCACTGCTCTCTCAGCAAGCCCATTGGATTGAGGATACTCTGGACTGCTGGTGACATGTTGAAAGTCCCACTGTGAAGCGAAGTCTTTGAAACGCTGGCTTGTAAACTGCCTGCCATTGTCTGAGATCAGAGTGTGTGGAGCACCATGAACTGAGAAGTGTCTTTTCAGCTTCTTGATGACTGTCGCTGATGTCAAATCCTTTAGCAGGTCAATCTCAAACCAGCCTGAGTATGAGTCGACTACTACTAAATAGTGCTGACAGTGCCACTCAAAGATATCTGTAGCCACAGTTGACCAAGGAAGCTCTGGAACTTCATGCAGATGAAGGGGCTCTTTTTGTTGATGAGGTTTAGTGCTGTTACACACCGAGCAGGAAGTAACTGTTTGTTCAATATCTCTTGACATGAACGGCCAGAAGACGATCCCCCGTGCTCTCCGCTTGGTAGCTTCTACGCCGGGATGTCCTCTGTGCATGATGGTGATGTAGTCTCCTTGCAGGGATTTTGGGATCACGGCTTTGGAACCTTTAAGAATGATGCCATCATCCACAATCAGCTCATCCCTGAAAGGAAAATATGGATGAACCGCCGTGGGAAGGTTGTGGAGTTGTTGTGGCCAACCATGTTTGATGAACGAGCTGAGCGCTTGCAGTGTCTCATCCTCAGCTGTGTCCTTTAAGTTCCTCCAGGCGTGAAGAAGAGATGCAGCTCACCGTCATGACATCAAAGTTGTCCTCTTCTTCAGGCTGCTGGAAAGTGGAGCTGTCGGGAGCACGAGACAGTGTGTCAGCCAGATACATGTGTTTTCCACATTTATATGTGAGGGTGATGTTGTATTTTTGGAGCCTTAACAACATCCTCTGTAATCTGGCTGGTGCAGCGTGAATAGGTTTCTTTAGTATGGTGACCAGTGGCTGATGGTCTGTTTCTACGACCACAGGCTTGCCATAAATGTAGTCATGAAACTTTGTGAAAACAACAGCCAGCAGCTCCTTTTCTATCTGAGCATATCTGGTTTCAGTGTCTGTCAGAGCACGTGAAGCATATGCCACAGGTCGCCCTTCCTGTAAGCAAGCTGCACCAAGACCATACTGTGATGCATCGCACGTTAGTGTCACAGGTTTGCTGACATCATAATATGACAGAACAGGTGGATTAGACATGTGCTCTTTAAGTGCTTCGAACGCAGTTTGATGCTGTGTGTCCCACATCCACTCGCTGTCCTTGTGTGTGAGCTGTCGCAGAGGAGCTGACAGATGGCTGAAGTTTGGAATGAATTTTCCAAGATAATTGACCATCCCCAGGAACCTCTGCAGGGCTTGGACATCTGTTGGAACTGGCATCTCTTTGATTGCGGCTGTTTTGGAAGGGTCTGCTTTAAGCCCCTCGCTTGTGAAAATGTGTCCGACATAACTGACCTGATTCAGCCGGAATTTGCACTTTAATGGGTTTAGTCGCAGGTTTACTTCTCTGGCACGATCAAGGGCTTTTCTCAGGTTGTTGTCATGTTCTTTCATGGTTCTTCCGCCGATGAGTATATCATCAACAATGATGGCACATGGATATCCAGCGAATATCTGCTCCATGGCTCGCTGAAACACCTCGCTAGCAGCGTTAAGACCAAAAGGCATTCTGAGGAACCTGTAACGACCAAAGCAAGTGCTGAAGGTGGTTAGCATGGATGATTTCTGATCCAATGACACCTGCCAAAAAGAGTTCTTAGCATCCAAAACAGAGAACACAGTAGCATTTGACATTATTGCAGCCACTTCTTCTACTGTGCGCATGGGATGGTGTGGTCTTTTCAGAGCAGTGTTTAAATCTCGAGGATTTATGCATATCCTGATTTCATCTTTGCCTTTCTTGTTGGTGACTACCATAGAAGACACCCAGTCTGTCGGCTCTGAGACGGGAGTAATGACGCCTAATTTCTCCATCCTGACCAGCTCTGCCTTGACCCTGTCTTTCATGGCCAAAGGGATGCGATGTGCTGGGCGAACAACTGGTTTCACATCTGGGTTCAGTGTCATGCGATAGGTGACTGGCAACCTTCCAAGCTCATCAGAAAATAAGTTGCTGTATTCTGTGATAAGCTGTTGTGACAGGTCATCTGCAGACATGCTCAATTGGTGGACGTCATTGCTGAATGATACAACTCCCATTTCTCTGCATGCACATAGTCCAAGTATTGGCTGAACATCTTCATTAATAACAAAGAATGATAGCACATGTGACTGTCCATGCAGAAAACACTGCAGCTTAATTACACCTGAGGTTTGAAACTTGCTGCCTCCAAATGCTACTAGGTTAACGGACTTAGGGTGTGCTTTCATTTGTTTATCTGCTCTTATAATGTTAACCGTTTTCTTGGGAAGCACATTACATTTAGCACCTGTGTCCACCTTCATCTCAACAGGAATCCCATTAATCTGCACGGTGACAAAAACTTCCTCTTTGTGTTCCACATGCACATCAGTCGCATGGATTGCATATTGCAGATTTACTCCATCAACGTAGAATGTGTCATCTCCGCTGTCATCAGCTTGGTCTGGTTCCACATGATGAACTGACTTTCTGTGTCTTGCTACGTTTTGGGTAGGCTGAACAGCTCTGCACCATTTCTTAAAATTATTCCACTTTTTGCATGCATGACACTGCTGCCCAAAAGCTGGACATTTGCTCTTTTTTGCAGCATGAGCGCCCCCACAGTTAGTACAGTTAGTGACATGCTGTGTTTCAGACCTGTCTCCTTGTATTTTCATTTTATCTCCTCTGTGCTTTCTTGTAAATGTGGGCTGGAGCACATCAACATTTGATGCAGATTGTTGAGGAAAAGCAAGTGTTTTATTATGCTCTTCAGTCATTTCATGAATCTTGGCAGACAGATATGGCTTTTGCTAGCGTTAAATCACTATCACGTAGTAGCACTTTCCTTAAATTGTCATTGTTGATGCCACAAACTAGTCTCTTATTAGTTCTTCACTCAGATCACCAAATCTGCAGCTTTTTGCTTTAATCCGTAAATCACTTACATAGGATTCAACAGTCTCGTCCTCTGATTCCGCGTGTTGAACTTGTGTCTTTCCATCATGACGTTGGTTTGTGGGCTGGACATTTCTCTGAATTTCTTTTTGAGGCACTCAGGATCGTCCTTCGATTCTGCAGGAATGAGGACTCGTCCTCCATCGCCGGGCTCTCTCACTTCTGGCGCGTAAACAAAAGACCACTCCCGTTCTATAGCTTCGGGACCTGCTAAGTTGAGCAATATGTAGGCTTGTGTGCGCGCTGGCTTGTCAGAGTGTGCCGCCGCTATAAAAATGTCATACTCTTGCTCAAAAATGCGCCAATTTTCAGCAACATTACCATTGAAAACAAGCGGGTCGGGCCTCCTGAATCCTTGCGCCATGTTGTCTGCAGTCCAGATACAAAAAATGCACCCACAAAATAGACTTGAGACGGGGAAAAAATACCGTCAACTACGAAGTACGTGTTTTGTCGCTTCTGACACCATGTTGTATGTTCACCAGTATGATAATGATGAAGCAGTAATCTCAGTTAACATGGTTTTATTAACCAGCACAGCAGCAGAGAACTTACATGCTTGGATTCAATAACGGAATGGCGCCTATACCACTCAAAACATACACACACCTACACGGAGGTACGGCAAGCGGATTAGGACAAAATACCAAACTAACAGCAGGTTATCTACAATTATTATTATTATTATTTTTCATTGAAATGAATTGCCTTTTTGAGGGCTTTAACATGCTCAAAAACTCATGAAATTTTGCACACATGCCAGGTCTGGTGAAAAATTTTGTTCCTCTTCTGGCTGGCGAGTGGAGCAGCCTACAGGGTCGTGTCCAGGGTGTTTACAATACCTCGTTCCACTGTCCACCGCATCGTGCACAGGGTCACAGAGGTGGTGGTGGCCACGCGCCACCAGGTCATCCACCTCCCACGGACCCCAGAAGACCTAGATGCCATGTCCAATGGGTTTGCACAGCTGGCAGGCCACAGGGCCTTTGTGAAGGCTGCTGGTGCTGCTGCCATGTCCGCATCAAGCCCCCCAGCGGCCCTGAGGGTCAGTGCTACAGGAACAGGAAGTTGTACCCGTCCATAATCCTGCAGGCGGTATGTGACCATCAGGGCCGCTTTGTCGATACACATGTGGGCTAGCCGGGGTCAGTGCATGCCTCCAGGGTCCTCCGCCACAGCCCACTGTACCGACAGGCCCGTTACCCTCCCCCAGGGCATTTTATCCTTGCAGATGGAGGGTACCCATGTCTCCAACATCCACTCCCCCTCATCACCCCCTACAAGAGGCCAGTCCACAGTGTGGGAGCCCAGCGCTTTAACGCACATCACTCCAGGGCACACTCTGTCATAGAGCGTGCCTTTGGAATGATGAAGACAAGGTACCTTGTCATCTTCCTGCAAGCGCTGGAGGTGCACCACACCTTCGTGCCACAGGTATGTCACGCTAATACGAGCATCATTGTTGTATGTCCAATCATAATGGCAACTGTAGTGCATACCCTGGCATGTACACTGTACTTACAAGATTAAACATCTGCTGCAGGTCATAACAGCATGTGCCGTGCATCTGTGCCGTGCAACATCTGCATCGGTGCTGGTGGCATTGTGGCCCCAGATGAGGAACCCGAGGATGATGCCCAAGATGAGGGGGAGACTGGTGTGGAGGCAGTCAGTGGTGCACACTGGCGGGACCAGCTATCTGCTGAGGTGTCTGCCCTGGAAGAGGTACCCCTGGACCACGATTATTGTCAGCAGGCAAGTATCCCTTAGTGGTGCATCTGCACAGTGCTGGGATTTCACGTGACAGATCTGTCTTAACATGCTCGTTTTCACCATGTCGTTTTCCCAACGCCATGATTACAATCTAGTGACATGGCAGCTGTCGGTTCCACCAGCCCTGCAGACCCAAGTGGAGGATGTTGCGGTGGACAGTGGGAATGAGCATGCCTGAGCAACATCTGGGGATGCCTATGTGGGATGCTGCACTCAGTACCTGGCTATGAACCGGGGGTCTTACCTGTGGCACCTCCCTCATCTCTGTGGTCCTGGTCCAGCGGACCAAGCAGCACTGCCCAAGACTCCCTGCTCAGGCACGTCAGGCCTGGTTGATGATGTGTGTGCATGCTGGGACACTCAGGTTTATCCTGGACCGCAGTGGGTAGTGCATTTCCCACAATCATGTTGTGTTATACGTTGCACTGCTTTCATTTCCACAACGTGGCACGTGCAATAGGTCAGGCCCCCGTAATTGTGTCATGTAGTTTGTGACAGACATGCACTCACAGTTGGGATGTTCCCACTGTCTTTATTTACATACATCTTGTGTTTCTATGGTGTATTGATAGTCATGTGCTTTTGTGCTGAGGTGTTTTTTCTGTTATCAAACTGTTCTCCCACTAGGAGCTCAGTCTGAGTGGAGTTTTTTTTCTCCTCCTCTTACCTCATGTAGTGTATTTTCGTTGTTTTTTCCTATCAGCCTACCTTTCTGACATGTCTGCCCAATGTGATGTTTGTGTAAAGTTGGTCAGAAGGTTCCTTTGTAAGTGCGCATGCGCCATTAGCGTGCTGCCTGCTGTAACCCTAATTTCCCTCGGGATGAATAAAGTATTCTGATTCTGATAACTGAAATCATTTTGTGTGTGCAGAACAAAGGTTGGAACAACAACATAAATTAAGTTCAACTATGTACATGGCGTCGTATCTACAGAAATATAATCACTGAAATAATCATGTTTGTACAAAACAAAGGTTGGGGTGCCAGCATAAATAAAGTTCAACTATGTACAGTGGCTGTCTGTGGACACGACTCAGTCCTTTTTCTGCTCCACTAGCTTTTCGAGGACGCCTATCAGCCTGTCCATCCTCTCGGCTCTACGTTCCTCCATTTGCCGTTGCTGGGCCATGTCCTCCTTTATTAGGGCAATGAGCTCATCCTCCCAGTCCCTCCTCCTTTTCACCACCCGTGCCTCAGGCGGGTCCTCATCCTCCTGTCCCTCCTGGTGTGGGAGTGGGTTGCCCACTGCTGCACTGGGTCCTGGTGCATCCTCCTGGATGGAGGAGATTAGGACGGGTAGCCTGGTGGAGGGCCTCTGTCCTAGCACCTCATCCATGGCCATGTTGCAGCAGTGGGCTTCCCACTTGCACCGTCGCTGGATACTTGCACTCCTGAAGGGAGGATACATCACAGGTGGCAGTTGGCAACAACAGCAACAGTGCAGGTTTACATAGGTGACTTTTCAGTGTTCTGTGTGGAGTTACATCTGTCACTACCACTGTACATACTTTGTATTTCCTCTTCAGGTTCTCCCATTTACGTTTGCACATGTATATCAGGTCATTTCGTTTATGGCATCCACAGCAGTATGTACTGGCTTGGGACCACAGGGCAGACAGTTCACTGTCCCTTGTGCCTCAATACTTGTAGACCTCATACTGTTGCTGTACCTCCAACCCACTGCGGCTGAGTGTTTCGCACCCGTGAACAGGTGCTCATTGTCACGGCGGAGTCGAATGAGGTCTGCCGTCTGCTCCTTGGTCCCTGTAATGCAGCGTGACATTGGATTACATTCCCCACCATCCTGCACTTCTGTTTTAGCATTTCTCCATTTGCTGTCAGTTCAGCATTTACAGCTGTGTGGAACATACACACAGCAATGTCAGGCAATACTACAGCACTGAGTGGGGCAGAACATTTACATTATCAGGCCCTAGGTTGGGGTTGGGGGTTCTCTGTCATATGTTTTGTTTTAATTCAATTCAATTCAGTTTTGTTTGGATGGGGCAGACTCACAACAAAAGTCGCCTCAGGGTGCTTTGAAATATCCCCTTTGACGTATTTGACATGGCAGGTGTGATAACTGTAACAAATGTATGTATATGTTATATTTTATGCATTTTATATTTAATGTGCTGCGGACACAGCTACATTCCTGCCTGGTATATGTTGACATTCCTGTTTGCGGCACAGGCAGGGTCATATTAGTACAGTTGATTGCACTTGTAGTGGTGATACGTCTATTCATACTGCCCTCGGTCTGGTACAGGATTCACAGCTTTGCGGGTCTGTGCATTTACGGTTACATGGGTCGGGCAGGTGTCACATGATTCACCTTGACATTTTCTATTAACCTCCCATTAGCTTTTACATCTTGGTGTTTGTTTTGCTCCTTCACACATATCTTACATTTGCGGGTGTTGCTGTCCTCCGCCGCCGTTTCAACCTCCTCCGCAGCTGCTGACATCATTATGCATTGGCCTGGCTGCATCGCGCTATGCATTGTGGGATATATGGCACCACGAAGCGTGCACCGGACCACGCTTGATATTTGGGGAAATCGACGGCGCATTTGGAGTGCACTTCGAATTGGGACAGCCGTCGTCGCGTGGCGGTGACGTGATCGCACTTGAAATGCGTACTTCAAGCGTGCATACCCTGAATTGGGACACAGCCACTGTCCAATCTGGACCAAAGAGCACACATATGATAAGGCTCCACCCCTGAACATTTTTCAGCTGCCATATTTGACATCAGGGAGAGCGCCACCTAGTGGGAACAGGAAATGTCATGTTTTACACTTTGGGGTACAGTATAGTGATGGGTGACATCTGCAGCCTCAAATTTCTCCAGGAAAGCCTTAAGGAGTTGGTCTTGGGTTACAGTGAAAACTGTGACTTTTTGTGAAAGGGTGTGACCCAAGCAGCATGGCGAACTTTGATGTCACGCCATGAAGAAACAAATTAGTTTAACTCAATGAAATCCAGTCTGATCATTACCAGACTTTACAGGCATGATGTCAGACCCGCCCTGAACAGATTGATGTGCCCATTGTCAGGAATACACAGAGCGCCACCTAGTGGCAACAGGAAATTTCATGTCTTTCATTTTGTTGTACTGATTTTCACAGGTTCATCGTGGACACCTCAAAAGCGGTGAATATCACCATCAGTCCCTCGTGATGCTTCAGTGAGAAAATTGTGTCTTTAACCCTTTACAGCCGATCGGAGCGGGCACGCTCTGTTTTGTGTAACTATTTTTAAATCCCGGTAGCTCTGCAGCCACGTAAGCTAGCACAATAATTTTTTTTGCATATGAAACCGGAGGAGTTGTACTTACATCTGATGCCATCAGCTTGTCCTAGGTCACAGTTTCCTTCCACATATAGCTTTGCAAAAACTGCATAAAAATCACTTGCAGCAACAAAAACATGATATTCCAGAAACACGCTTCGCCGATCCATCAGCTGTTTGTAACACTTCCTACGTCCATCAGCGCGAACTATCACATGACCGCATGACCTGCCCGAAACCGGAAGTGACGTCATTTTGCGGAAATGTAGTTTTTTACGATCGGGGCCTTATGAGCTTGTGTTTTACTTGTTATGTGTTTTAAAAAGTTATGTTTGACTTTATGACTTTCTGTGTCATTTCTGGGATGCTTAAGACTCATATTGCACTGCTGGAAATAGTTTATTTTGATGCATATGCTGTTATTTTGCAAATTTGCACTATAATATTTATTTTTTCGTTTTTCCTGCAGTATATAAAAATTGGTGTATTTCAAAAATAAAACTATGAAGACACTCAAAATAAATTTCCTGTGGTGGGAAACTAGTTTGTGTAACTTTTTTGTATTTACAGTTTTGAGGGATAAGCCTCTTAAATTTCTCTAACTAGAAATATATGTTAAAAAAACAAAAACGATTTTCAATTTTTTTGTAGTTTATTGCACTTTTTTGCAATTTATGTAATTACTATGCACCTAATGCAGACATATTATTAAAGTTTGGGCTATAATGGTTGTATTGATGTATAGCAACTTGAAATGCTCCCAAAAATGGCTCCACAGCATGTAAAAATATAATATAAGCTCTGGTGAACTTGGTTCTATGGTAGGTCTTAAAGGGTTAAACTGAACGGCGCACCCTGGTGGCAGCGCTCTTCACCATGAAAAATGAAGTGATGTTTGAGGGGCTTGGAAAGTTTCAAAAGTCTTGAAATTTGGCACACAGCTTCAATGGGATGAAGGCTTTCTTGTTATGTGATCATTTTCCTTGAATAGCGCAAAATGGCTCCGCAGCGCCCCCTACAAAATTTCAAAACATCAGCCCCTGGTCTGTGTTTTATGTATGAGTCTGAAACCTGGTAAGCTTATAAGAAATATCAAGATGTACAAAAGTCTCTTGGAGCAATATCCCAAATCCAACAGGAAGTCAGCCATTTTAAAATTAATGTGTAATTTTGGCAACATTTTCCCCCTCGTTTCAGGCCTTGTACTTTGACGAACTCCTCGTAGTGTATTCATCAGATAGACACGATCTCCGGTGCGTAGAATCTAAAGACCTTTGTGATGTTAAATTGCGAAGCTTTTCACATTGAGGGAAACGGGGTGGTCATGGTGGCACGTGGAGTTTCAATCACTCGCCAAAAAGAAGTAATCTGCTGTCACTCAAAAACACAATGCCCAATCTCTCCGAAAACATTGCAGGCATGATAAGAGTCGAGCTCGGAAATGTTTGTTATGCCATTTGTCAGTAATGGTTAGAGCATCACCTAGTTGAACGAGTGTAATCATGATTGAATGAGATGAAATTTCAGCTACTGGTTCTACGCAGGAATTCGATCAATGTGACATCAGTTCGGACGTGCTGGTTTTAGGTGTTGGGCGTGGCTCGACGCGCCAGGGTGTGAGGGCCCTCATAACGCTGCTTGCAGCTTTAATTTTGATTTTTAAAAAGGTTGCTTTTTGTCAGAAACATACATTTCCCTGTTACTCCAAACCTTTGAGCAGGAAATGCTAAGAGGCAATAAACGGGAGACCTAAAACAGAGGTGTAGGAGAAAGAAGAACAGAACTAGCATGAGGACTGTGACTGCTAACAATCAGTGCATCCAGTCTAGTGGCATAAAAAACAAATGGTGGGTTAACACCATCACTATATACTTTTTAACCTCCTAATACCTGCACTCTTCCATGGCATGCATTTTTAATTTCTCTTCGATATTTGGGCTGATTGGGACCTGATGAATGTAAAAACAAAGAATTGCCAGGTTGTTTTTTTTTCACCTAATTTTTGTTTCTAAGAAAAATGAAAAATGAGAGCCACGTATGAGGATATTCATATAAAATTTTGATAGAACAGTGGCAGCATAATGTCCTCGTAAGTGCATATCAGGCCCCTGTAGAGCAAAATTGAGTATTTTGGTCTAAATAACCAAAAATGTGATGTCCACATATGTGGACGCAGGTCCTAGGAGGTTATAAAAAAACATAGGAAATCTTTTTTATTAGTTAATTATTTTATTCATTATTGCTTTTATCGAGCTGAACTTCTATGGCTGGATTTCCCACCTCACCTTTTTCAGTGAAGAAGCTCCTTTTAGGAAGCGCCACCATTCCCCATCAGAGATCTCGCCACGCTGCCTCATGATTTCTACGCACAACATAAAGCTGTAGCTAAGCTTGTGTTGCTCGAAGAGTCCACGTGACACATTAATGTAGGAGTTTAGCAAGATTTGATTCAGGAGGGTCTGAAGGCGCTCTTCTAGCACAGTACTCTGCTCTGATGTCTCGATGGTGGAATTAAAGAGCTGAAGATGAAGGAAGAAATAAACAAAAAAGAGAGAAAAAAGAAAATAATTACTTTAAATGGGTACTTACACATTTTCATTAAACATTCCTGTACAAGTAGCTTTGTAAATTTTAGAGTAAAGCCCAGCTCTTTTTTCCCTCACCTGTTTAAAGTACTTGAGTGAGAACTGGTACATACGCTCGATCTCCGACAGACCGGCAATGACAAAGTACAAAACAGATCCTCGAGTGGCCACAGGCCTGTAGCGCTCCCTCGCAGAGTTTATCATCAGCTCAGTTGCTTCTGCCTCTTCCAGACGGTGCTTTATGGCCTCTGAAGTCACCTGGAGACAAGAGGATGCAAAAAAATCATGGAAATAAACAGGATGAACATCAGAAAAACAGGAAAGGATCATTGCAGGTAATATTAAATTCAACAACCACAACTCCATATCCATATAGCCTAATCCCTACCTTTGACTCCTGGAGAGTCTGAACTAGCTCCTCGTTGTCAAGTATATTCCCCTTCGAGGTAAAGAGAAGCTTAAGAATGCGGTCTTCAATATCTTTCAGCTGGCTGTGGTCAGCGTTGATGCGCACAATCAGCTCGTTCCTCTGTTCCTCAAGATGCAGACTCTCAGGACGCACCACATCACTTAAAACAGATTGAAAAAAGATTGAATCAAGAGATTCCAGAGGTCATTATCAGAAAGGGGGAAAAGGATACATACAATTAGGATACATAAAATTATGTGCCGTATTTCTATCCATTTTTTAAAAATGTAGATGGCTTTGTAAATGCTTGTTACTAGAGATGGCACGATACCAATTTTTTATGTCCGATACAGATTCCGATATCATAAATTTGGATATCTGCCGATACCGATATGAATCCGATAGTGTTTTTTAATCAATAAAACAGTTTTTTAATATCTTGCTGCATTTTGTATAAGTTCATACTCAAGTTTTAAAAAACAACAACACTAAAGCTATTCTGTTATACCTGTATGCAAAAAACACACTGCACCCAAAATATTTTATAGTTCAGCAACACTGATCAATCTAATAAACTTGAACCTGCAACATCCTCCCTACTCTGGTATTTTAAAGAGTCCTTAGCAGAAATATTAAACAACCTAACTAATAGGGCTGCCAACTCCTAACAAAAATCTGCCAGAACCACCCCCCACCCTCGATGCTTAATCGACGTAATCAACTTTAATTTAATGCACCTGTAAAACAAATGCATAAGTTCATAACTTCCCTTCAACTCATTCATGTCACCTAAAAGGTAAACCTGTTTCTCCATCACCTGTTCAGCTCTGATGATTCAGTAAGGACATCTCCTGGTTTCATCTTCATGTTTCCCTCTCACCACATATCCAAACCGACATCATGACCAGCAGCTTTACAGCTGTGGCTCCAGCAAACATCAGCTGATACTAGAAAGTAATATTAAATAAATTCTAACAACAGCTGATCAAGCTTAAACGTGCTGCTGTTGTTTATCTGCTGGTCTCCTCTCTCTAGCGCAAAGTGGGCGATAAACAAACAAGAAAGGCAGGATTTGTGACAGAAAAGCCGACCAGCTGATCATTGATCAGTTTCATGTTTGAAGTAGCAACAGGAGAGGGAATGAGAGAAGAAGAATCAGCTTTGCAGCAAGGACAGAATAACTCCAGCTTTGTGTCTTTTTTCCATTCTAGCTTAAGTACAGGACAAATCGCTTCCTTTTCACCTCCGTATGTAACTCCGATGGCCAGACCAGCTGTGGCTCCATGTATCAGTTGTTAAGCTTAACGTGGAAATACTATGCAAACATTCAGGGATGAACTTACACACTTGCTTTACTTCTCTGGGATAGTTTTTGCCGAGATAACATGCCGCGGTTTGGAAGCATGTAGTGAGGCTCCACATGCTCCACCAGACCGCTGACAGGTCTCGCAGACAACAGCCGCTCTGTCACGTGACACATACTACTTCGATGCTGTTACGCCCCAGTCTAGGGGTACAGGAACGCAACATAAGTTTGAAAAGACTGCCCCGCCCTGGTCCCCAAAACCATACACAAAGGGAAACCAATTCCTTAGTGAATCGTGTTTTATTATCTACACTGCAAAAATGAAGCTCCAGGGTGAACAAAGGCCAAAATAACAAACAAAACAAGCTAAGTCAGGAGGAGGTGCTATCTAAAACCCTATGTGAAATCAAACATCAAACAAAAGACAAGCGCTACACCTAACTCCCTAACTGAAATAAACAGGAGAAAACAGTGCAAGGAAAAACAATACGGCAGCTCACCCCTTCTGTTGCAGTGCTATTTACAATGTGCTATGTACAATGAAAGCTAATATACACACTATATACAAAACTCAGAGAAGCCGCACAAATCACAAGCACAAAAGTCTCAAGTTTTGGAGGCCAGGGTCAGGTCTGCTGCTGCTGTCAGTGGCTGCCCCGGGACAACTGCTGGTGAGGGATTTGAATGAAGATCACATGGCCAGGGGACCAATCAGCAGCCGTCAGCTCATCCACTCCGGGACCTGCAAAGACTTAAAGGCACAGACAACAACAGCCACCAAAACAGATTATGGACAGGGCCATAACACCCCCCTTCCCAAGACCAAACATCTCCCCTAAAGATGTTTGGCGCTTAGGGGTTCCGAAAACCACGTGACAGCGCATCTGCCAGTACATTCTCTGTCCCTTTTTTGTGATGATCTCCAGATTGAAATCTTGTACTAAGAGGGACCATCTCATGAGCCTTTGGTTAGAATTTTGCATTCGGGTCAAAAACACGAGGGGGTTGTGGTCTGTGTAAACAATGACGGGTGCTGAACTGGAACCGACATAGACCTCGAAATGCTGTAGAGCAAGCAATAGAGAGAGGGCTTCTTTTTCAATGGTGCTGTATTTCTGTTGGTGGGAGTTGAATTTTTTCGAAAAGTAACCAATTGGGTGATCAACACCCTGCCTATCCTCCTGCAACAGTACCGCACCTGCACTGTTGGCGCTGGCATCCACCTCAAGTTTAAACGGATGTGAAAAAACAGGAGCGGCAAGTACTGGTGTGCTGCAGAGGAGAGCTTTGGCAGACTCAAAAGCATTCTGGCATGTGGGGGACCATACAAATGGTTTTGACACACTTGTGAGACTGGTGAGAGGTGCAACTACATCTGCAAAATTCTTACAGAAGCCACGATAATAGCCGGCCATACCAAGGAACCGGCGAAGCTCACGTCTAGTGCGAGGCACAGGGAAATCTAGGATAGCCTGGATTTTAGCCAGCAGGGGGCGCACCTGTCCCTGACCCACCTGCTTCCCTAGATAAGTCACAGTGGCCTTACCAAAGTCACATTTGGCAAGATTTAGGGTAAGGGATGCCTCTTGTAATCTTTCAAAAATCTCCGTGAGTGTTCCAAGGTGATCTGACCAAGTCTCTGAATAGGCTACAATGTCGTCTAAGTACACTTCACAGTTTGTGACACCACCTAAGACAATGTGCATAAGGCGTTGGAATGTGGCAGGGGCATTTCGAAGGCCAAAAGGCATGACGGTGTATTGGAGGAAGTGGTCAGGAGTGACAAAAGCAGAAATTTCAGATGCACGCGGAGTGAGGGGAACTTGCCAATAACCCTTTAATAAGTCCAGTTTGGTGACAAACTTTGCGGAGCCAACCCTGTCAACACAATCTTCCATGCGGGGAAGAGGGTAGGAGTCGGGTTTGGTCACACTGTTCACTTTTCGAAAATCACTACAAAAACGTGGAGTTTTGTCTTCCTTCGGCACAAGAAGGCATGGGGAACTCCAGGCACTCGAACTAGGGACAGCAAGACCATTTTCCAGCAAGTAGGAAACTTCTTGCTGAAAAAGTGCACGTTTGGTAGGGTTCACACGATAAGCGTGTTGTTTGATCGGAGGGTGGTCACCTACATCTATGTCATGTTCGAGGACAGTAGTGCGAGACGGAGTGTCAGCAAACAGAGATGGGTAAGTATTGATCAGAGAACACACATCGGTCTGGGCAGCCTCATCTAAATGTTTTAGGTGAGATTTCAAATTATCCAATATTTCAGAGTTTCTGAGTCGGGAGCAACCCTCAGCACAAACGAAAGCTAAGCCATCACTTTCTGGGCTATACTGAGACGGGGATGCTGGCACAACTACCGACACGGCAGACAGCGCAGCGGGGGATGAGGAGGAGTTTACACCTGCATCACGAACAAAATAAGGCTTCATCAGATTAACATGACACACACGACACTTTCTCCTACGGTCTGGGGTACCTATAACATAATCTGTGTCACTCAGTTTCTCTTGGACAGTATAGGGCCCACAGAACTTTGCCTGGAGAGAGGATCCAGGAACGGGTAGGAGAGTCAACACTTTGTCACCCACTTCAAATTTTCTCTGCACGGACTTTTTGTCGAATTTCCTTTTCATTTTTTCCTGAGACGCGGAAAGAGCCTCGCGTGCAATTTCGCATGCTTTATGCAGACGCTCCCTAAAACAACTTACGTAATCTAATACGTTCTGCTCGGGGGTAGCTGTGTCGGACAGATATCTCTCTTTAAGCAGCCGCAGGGGACCACGCACTGTGTGTCCAAACACCAGCTCTGCGGGACTGAAACCCGTGGACTCCTGCACACTCTCCCTCACCGCTAGAAGGAGAAGTGGCAGACCTTCGTCCCACTCTCTTCCTGGCTCGAGGCAGAATTTCCTCATCATGGCTTTTAAAGTCTGGTGGAAACGCTCAAGAGCACCCTGTGATTCGGGGTGATATGCACTGGATTTTTGATGCTTGATGGATAGCGATTTTAAGACCTGAGCGAATATCTTGGACATGAAGTTAGACCCTTGGTCTGTTTGAACTGATTTAGGCAAACCGAAAAGGGAGAAAAAGTTTACTAATGCTCTGACAATGGCTTTGACTTTGATAGTGCGTAACGGAATAGCCTCGGGGAAGCGTGTGGCGGCGCACATTAAAGTCAAGAGGTACTGATGTCCTGACTTGGTTTTTGGAAGCGGACCTACACAATCGATGATTATGTGCTCAAATGGTTCGCCTAAGGCTGGGATTGGATGCAATGGAGCAGGAGGAATAACCTGGTTGGGTTTTCCGCTGACCTGGCAAACGTGGCAAGAGCGGCAATATTTGGTCACATCAGTCTTCAAACCTGGCCAGAAAAAGTGACGCAGAATACGAAGGTAGGTCTTCCTAATTCCTAAATGTCCAGAGAAACTGTCATGTGCTAGGCTGAGTACTTGGTGTCGGAAATTTTGCGGTACAACTGCTTGTTGAAATACGTTCCAGCCAAGATCACTAGAGGAGGGAGGATGCCATTTGCGCATTAACACATCATTTTCAATGCTGTAGACACGGGGATTCTGATCGCTTGAATTTGCGGCAAGTAAACATTTGGCCAAAGTCGGGTCATTCTGTTGCGCATGAATAAAATCTGTTTTGTTTACCTCAAAAGACAGGTCAGGTGTAGCGGGTAGCAGTTTATCAGACACACATTTTTCAGCTTTTTCCACAGGCAGTTCAGCTTTCTCAGGAACAGCTTCAGAACATAGAAAAGAGTCAGACAAGTCAACATCACCATATTTACGCTTGTGGGCGCATGTGACAACACAGGCAGGAAAAACAGAGGGCAGACTGTCAGCAGCAGACTCGGAAACAAAATCAAAATCATCGACGGGGTTTTCAATTACTTCAGGGATCGGGAAAACTTTCCCATTGGCTAGATCATTCCCCAGAATCATAGTAACCCCCTGCACGGGCAAGCGAGCGCGCACCCCAACTGTTACCGGGCCCGAAACGAGAGGCGACTGTAGGAAGACTCTGTGCAGCGGAGCTCGTAACACACTCATTTTCACTCCCCACACGAGAGCATCAGCACCACAAAACGAGGTACTTGAGAAAGGCAACGCACTTTCCAAAATGAGAGACTGGGCAGCCCCAGTGTCGCGCAAAATTACAATCGGCACGCGATCCTCCTCTATTCCAGTCAGTGAGGCGAACCCTTGTGAAATGAATGGTCGGTAACTGCTGTCAAGACTGTCATTTCCTGGTTCATCACTGACGGGGTTAGGAGTAGCAACCGATTGAACAAAACCAATGCTTTTTGGCTTTTTCCATGTGTGAGTTTGCTCTTTGCGACGGAGCGACGGACAACTGGCAATGAGATGGCCAGTATCATGGCAATAAAAGCATTCTCGGACAGTCATGGGGACCTGATCAGGGCGCGTTTGACGCTTAGGAGAAACCCTCAAACTCCTCGCAGGTTTCGACAACGGGGCACATTCATGGCGCACAGCTGAAAACGCAACGCGATGGGTCAACACAAACTCATCTGCGAGAACAGCAGCTTTAGACAACGAATCCACCTTTTGCTCATTGATATATACAACAACATTCTCTGGAAGACACGTTTTGAATTCCTCCAGCAGGACCAACTCTCTTAGCTGAGCAAAGTCCTTCACTTTACTTGCAGCTAACCACTTATCAAACAAGAGAGTCTTCTCCCTGGCAAACTCTACATGTGTTTGGTTGGCAGATTTTTCACACGACCGAAACCTCTGGCGATATGCCTCTGGAACTAGCTCATAAGCCCTTAAAATAGTGGATTTCACAATTTCATAATCCAGGCTGTCATCAATAGACAAGCTCGCACACACTTCCTGTGCTTTCCCCACCAATTTACACTGCAGCAACAAACTCCACACATCCTTGGGCCATTTCAAAGTGGTTGCGATGCGTTCAAAGGCATTAAAGTAAGAGTCAACCTCACTTTCTCTGAAAGGTGGCACTAAAGCAATTTGCCTGCTTGCATCAAATTGGTCAGAGGAGAGTGAATCAGAAGATTTACTCACAACTTTACTCACTGGGGTAGAGGTAACATTGCGCTGCCGGGAAGGATCCAGCTCCATAGCCCGTATGCGGAGATGCATAAGCTCAACTTCTTTGGACTTAGTCGCAAGCTCCACCTCTTTCAGGCGAAGGGCGAGCCCAAGATCCTCCGTAACCAATCCTGTTGATTGTCCGGCTGGGCTAACGTTTGGGATCTGAATGGCAGCAGGAGCCTCCGCCCCTGGCGACACCCGTCCACTGGGAGCTTTTGGGATGGTTGCAGCAGCTTCTGCTCCCGCATCCACCACCAAACCTCCAGTCGCCTCAACCGGCCGAGGTTTCGACTCCGCAAAAACCCCCTTATCCACCAGCTGAGCTGTCAGGCACTGCTTAATTTTTGCCTTTTTAGCATGTAAAGGCACACTAACATTAAACAAATCTGCCACCAACAACAAATCCGCCTTTGTGCATCGATCCAACTTATCCACGGTGGGTTGTAGTGCAAAATCATCCACATCAAAAGTCACTGTGACTAGACCACCCCCAACACTACAAGAAAACTGCCAACCAAAAACTGCAGACAACCCACAAAATACAATGAGCAAAAAGAATGGCAAAAGAAAAAAAAAAGGACGAGCCCCCACTTTATGTTACGCCCCAGTCTAGGGGTACAGGAACGCAACATAAGTTTGAAAAGACTGCCCCGCCCTGGTCCCCAAAACCATACACAAAGGGAAACCAATTCCTTAGTGAATCGTGTTTTATTATCTACACTGCAAAAATGAAGCTCCAGGGTGAACAAAGGCCAAAATAACAAACAAAACAAGCTAAGTCAGGAGGAGGTGCTATCTAAAACCCTATGTGAAATCAAACATCAAACAAAAGACAAGCGCTACACCTAACTCCCTAACTGAAATAAACAGGAGAAAACAGTGCAAGGAAAAACAATACGGCAGCTCACCCCTTCTGTTGCAGTGCTATTTACAATGTGCTATGTACAATGAAAGCTAATATACACACTATATACAAAACTCAGAGAAGCCGCACAAATCACAAGCACAAAAGTCTCAAGTTTTGGAGGCCAGGGTCAGGTCTGCTGCTGCTGTCAGTGGCTGCCCCGGGACAACTGCTGGTGAGGGATTTGAATGAAGATCACATGGCCAGGGGACCAATCAGCAGCCGTCAGCTCATCCACTCCGGGACCTGCAAAGACTTAAAGGCACAGACAACAACAGCCACCAAAACAGATTATGGACAGGGCCATAACAGATGCGCCGAGCTGGGTTACGCCAAGTAGCGCGTTTTGTGAGGTGATTTTGTGATACTTCGGATCGGATTCCATTTTTTATTTCTCTCCGATATCCGATCCAGTAATTTAAGTCAGTATCGGAGCGATACCGATACATCATATCGAATAGGTTCATCTCTACTTGTTACATAGTTGAAATGCAATAGCTTTTTTCATGTGTGTGCATGTATTTACCTGAGAAGTTGGTCTTCTAAGCCAGATTTAGTGACAGTGAAGTTGATAATTGTAACTTTGATGCAAACCTTAA
This sequence comes from Maylandia zebra, assembly GCF_041146795.1. Classification (NCBI taxonomy): domain Eukaryota; kingdom Metazoa; phylum Chordata; class Actinopteri; order Cichliformes; family Cichlidae; genus Maylandia; species Maylandia zebra. The sequence continues at coordinate 37,177,907 of NC_135187.1, read as the reverse complement.
AAGGTGGAAACAGAAACTCATTAAATCACAATGAAACCTTGACAAAGAAGTCCTGCCATTAATTAATTCTTCGATCTTAAATATGATCAACCTATCTCTAATAATCAGTTATGTACCACAGGCCTTCAAGCTGGCTGTAGTTAAACCTTTACTCAAAAAGCATCTCTAGACCCAGCAGTCTTAGCTAATTATAGGCCAATCTCCAACCTTCCTTTCATATCAAACATCCTCGAAAGAGTAGTTGTCAAACAGCTAACAGATCATCTGCAGAGGAATGGTTTATTTGAAGAGTTTCAGTCAGGTTTCAGAGCTCATCACAGCACAGAAACAGCTTTAGTGAAGGTTACAAATGATCTTCTTATGGCCTCTGACAGTGGACTCATCTCTGTGCTTGTCCTGCTAGACCTCAGTGCAGCGTTCGATACTGTCGACCATAATATCCTATTAGAGCGATTAGAACATGCTGTAGGTATTACAGGTACTGCACTGCAGTGGTTTGTATCATATCTATCTAATAGACTCCAGTTTGTGCATGTAAATGGAGAGTCCTCTTCACACACTGAGGTTAATTATGGAGTTCCACAGGGTTCAGTGCTAGGACTAATTCTGTTTACATTATACATGCTTCCCTTAGGCAGCATCATTAGAAGACATAGCATACATTTACACTGCTATGCTGATGACACCCAGCTCTATCTGTCCATGAAGCCAGATAACACACACCAATTAGCTAAACTGCAGGAATGTCTTAAAGACATAAAGACCTGGATGGCCGCTAACTTTCTGCTTCTTAATTCAGATCAAACTGAGGTTATTGTACTCGGCCCTCAAAAGCTTAGAAATATGGTATCTAACCAGATTCTTACTCTGGATGGCATTACCTTGGCCTCCAGTAACGCTGTGAGGAACCTTGGACTCATTTTTGACCAGGACATGTCCTTCAATGCACATATTAAACAAATATGTAAGACTGCTTTCTTCCATTTGTGCAACATCTCTAAAGTTAGAAATATCCTGTCTCAGAGTGACGCTGAAAAACTAGTTCATGCATTTATTACTTCCAGGCTGGACGACTGTAATTCATTATTATCAGGAAGTCCTAAAAACTCCCTGAAAAGCCTTCAGCTGATCCAAAATGCTGCAGCAAGAGTCCTGACAGGGACTAGAAAGAGAGAGCAGATTTCTCCTGTTTTGGCTTCCTGTTAAATCCAGAATTCAAAATCCTGCTCCTCACATACAAGGTCTTAAATAATCAGGCCCCATCTTATCTTAATGACCTTGTAGTACCATATCACCCTATTAGAGCACTTCGCTCTCGCTCTGCAGGCCTACTTGTTGTTCCTAGAGTATTTAAAAGTAGAATGGGAGGCAGAGCCTTCAGTTTTCAGGCCCCTCTTCTGTGGAACCAGCTTCCAGTTTGGATTCAGGAGACAGACACTATCTCTACTTTCAAGATTAGGCTTCAAACTTTCCTTTTTGCTAAAGCATATAGTTAGGGCTGGACCAGGTGACCCTGAATCCTCCCTTAGTTATGCTGCAATAGACGTAGGCTGCTGGGGGATTCCCATGATGCATTGAGTTTTTCCTTTCCAGTCACCTTTCTCGCTCACTATGTGTTAACAGACCTCTCTGCATTGAATCATATCTGTTATTAACCTCTGTCTCTCTTCCACAGCATGTCTTTATCCTGTCTTCCTTCTCTCACCCCAACCAATCACAGCAGATGGCCCCGCCCCTCCCTGAGCCTGGTTCTGCTGGAGGTTTCTTCCTGTTAAAAGGGAGTTTTTCCTTCCCACTGTTGCCAAAGTGCTTGTTCATAGGGGGTCATATGATTGTTGGGTTTTTCTCTGTATCTATGAAGCGCCTTGAGGCGACTTTAGTTGTGATTTGGCGCTATATAAATAAAATTGAATTGAACTACTTTGCTGGTCTGAAAGATCGTCTTTGTGGTTTTAATTCAGGATTCTTTGGAGGCCATGTCTCTCTTTTATAATGTCTGTGATGTATGTATGCACTGTTGGCTTGAACTAATGAGAGAGTACATGACTGCATTTAGTGTGAGCCCATTCTGCTAGACTGGTGTTCAGCTATAGGGTTTTGCTAGTTGACATATGACTGCATCTCTTTACAGTATCTGCTTTTGTACACATACAGTATAAGTAGGTTTGAGTAGGTGTGCTGCTGTCCTTACCTCTGGCAGGTAATGTGGGTTGGCCATCTTTGTGGTCATATAGAACCTAAAATTTTTGTCATAGTCAATATCTGAGTCTCCCAGTCGGATCATTGTTCGCCCGCCAGCCACAAACGTCTGCTTCAACAAGACGGGCTCCAGTGCTGGATTCAAGGTCTCCTTTAACTATACACCCACAAAATACCCAAACAGAGCCCTTCACAGTACACATGCTTTTCTTTTCTTTTTTTTTGTGTCCCGTTTGGATCTTTAGCATCAGAATTGTTGTCTTAAGGCCAAGAAAGATGCCAAGCGGATTTATTTTACCAAGTGGATCATCATGGCCTTGCCATATTGGTCCATTTGATTGACCTTTATTATAATTATGAATTTATTTTATTTTTGTTTTTTAAGACGGGACAGACATGACTGGGGGATAGGACAGGGAGAAAGAATGAAAGAAAGAGAGGGAGAGAAAGAAAACCAAAGGGGAGAAGAGACGGTGAGAAGGGGGGGAAGAAAGAAAAAAAACAAACAAAACACCTGGATCACCTGTATGGAGGAAAAAAAAAAAAACAGAAGAGAAAGTAAACAAAAAAGGAGCAACATAATAAAAACAGCACCATCACAATAAACTAGCTAGCAGTAGATAACAGTAGATACTAAATATTAAACTATATTGTGCAGCACGCAAGATAGACAGCGCACAATGTGCTTTGAGGCAGCAGCCAAGAAAGGTGTAGTCTGCGTCTGTGAACACCCGTGTGTACACCTGTGTGCATACCTGTGTGGATCAGCACGCTTGCATTCCAATACATACATGAGCGCCCAGCCCCAGATGACAAGGACCACCAACACACCAACGTCTGAGGGCATCAGCCACCGGCAGGGAGTGTGGTGAGGGGAGATAGGCCTCCGTACTTTAGAGGGCCTGAGATGTACCCAGAGAGTCTAAGACCCAACCTGACATATAGACACAGACGAACAGGCGCACGCGGACACAAACATGCATTCCCACTAGTGCTGGGCGATATATCGATTTTTTTTAAAAATATCGCTATATTTTTATACAAGACATAAGCTGTGACAATATCGTTTACATCGATATAGTCTATGTTGCGTTATAATTACACTTGTGGAGCCGCTATTTTGCCTCTCTCTCGTCTGGGTTTGTTTGCCCCGCCTCTCACCCTCACTGAACACAAACCCCCTCCCCCATCGCTAAACCTCCAGTTGGCAACAAGATGGACACAGGAGCTAGCGAAGAGGAGCTCGTCGGAAAAAAGAAAACCAATGGCTCAATTATTTGGAGATGGTTCGGGTTCAAAGTGTCAGATGAGCAGCAGAATAATGTATTCTGTAGAGAATGTCGAAAAAGCGTCGCAACGAAAGGTTCGAGCACCACTAATCTTTACCACCATTTACAACTGCGCCATAAAGTGCAGTATGAAGAGTGTGTGAAATTGCGTGCTGTAGCCCAGACCGCAAAGTCTTCCGAGGTTCCTGCCGTGAAACAGACCACCTTACAACACTCATATACTCGTGCTGTGCCATATGATACAAAAAGTGAGAAGTGGGGGGAAATTACTAAAGCAGTGGCCTATCATATTGCTAAAGACATGGTCCCCATCTCAACTGTGGAACAAGAGGGCTTTATACAGCTGCTAAAAACTCTTGACCGAAGATACCAGTTACCTAGCCGGAAATACTTCACCAGAGAAGCACTGCCAAAAATGTATACTGATGTTAGACAGAGTCTCGCTGCCCAGCTCACCAAAGTGTCTCACTTCGCACTGACAACCGACATGTGGTCCAGCAGGACGTGCGAGCCATATATGAGTGTGACTATACATTTCATGGAAGACTGGGAACTGAAAACTGCCTGTCTCCAGACCAGCTACTTTCCTCAAGACCACACCGGAGAGCATATAGCTGAAGCCCTGCAGGATGTGCTCAAAACCTGGAAGCTCAACCCGACGGGACTGGTTGCTATAACAACTGACAACGGGGCTAATATTGTCAAGGCGGTTCAACTGAACAAGTGGTCGAGGATCCAGTGTTTTGGTCACATGCTTCATCTGGCCATTGGTGAGTGCAATACTGAATTTTTTGATTTGGAAAAAAACCCCGCTAATAAATGAAAAGTGTATAGAGTCTCTTGTAGAGCTAAACATGCCTATGGACCACAAGACAAATATTTTTATAAGTCATAGCCAGCATATACATCTATCACTTAGAAATCGAAAGTTAGTTGAATAAATAAATAAACTATCCCTATTAAATCCAATAAACGTATTGGGGTGCATTTGTCTTTGTATTAGATTGAGTTGTGACACTAAATGAGGACCACAGCTGAGACAAGACAGGGATACATTTTTAAATACATAGTGAGATTAAAAGGTGTAAAAAAAAACAAACAAAAAAACATGTTCTAATCATTTGGTGATCTGGTGATTTTACCAAGATATGCTAACTACAACCATTTCTAGGTTATACATTACACGACACATTTTGCAAATATTGTTGAGTCTTATGCATCACATCTTATATAAGTGAGATGGATCTTAGTTTCCCTTTGAGCGATTTGCCTCTTAACATAACAATTAAAGTGATTTTAAAAGTTTGCATTTTGTGTGTCACAGGACATGCTATGGATGATGCCCGCATTACCCGGTTATTTCTCTGTGTAAGAAAGTCGTCAGCAGATTCTCCTACAGCTGGAGGAAGAGAAGAGAGCTGGCTGAAGTGCAAATACAGCTGGGTCTTCCAAGTCACCAGCTACTCACAGAGGCAACAGCTCGCTGGGGATCAAGGCTTCTCGTGATAGAGAGAGTTCTGGAGCAGGAAAGAGCACTTTCTAAAGTTCTCTGTCGACATGAAAACCAGACCTCTAGTCCCTACTTGGCGGGACATAGAGGTCCTGGAGGCAGTTCAGAAAGCTCTCAAACCCTGTCAGGACTTCACTGATGCACTTTCAGGAGAGAAGTATGTGACCCTGTCCTGTGCTACACCTGTTTAACACTAGTCTCCTGGCACCTGGAGAGGAGGATAGTGAGCTGTGTAAATCCATCAAGACCCGCATTGTGGATTACCTCAACAATAAATATGCAGATCCATCCACCAGTGACCTGTTGGACATGGCTTCTTTTGTGGATCCACGGTTCAGGGCGAAATACATCCCTAGTGAGAAAATTAATGCACTAAAACATAAACTCGTCTTGGAGGCAGAGTCTCTGCTCAGCTATCAGGGCACGTGTTTGTCTGAGCTGCCTGATCCAGCCGTGCCTGAGTCTGCAGACCAAGAAGAAGCAGCAGTGGGTGACACAGCTAAAAAGAGATCACTGGCAAGCTTCTCCCAGCACAGCACAGCCACCAACACTGGTTTCACAAGGAGGGAGGCAATCGAAAATGAATTTTCTAGCTACCTGTTGTCAGTTTGTGTAGAGTGATGCTGACCCTCTCAAATGGTGGAAGGAACATGAAGTTGCCTTTCCAGCACTGAGCCTCCTGGCCGAGAAATACCTTTGTGTGCCAGCTACCAGCTCCCCTTCTGAAAGGACTTTTAGTTGCAGTGGAAACATGGTAACCTGCCACAGGGCATCCTTGAAGCCTGATACTGTTGACAGATTAGTTTTCCTGGCACAAAATCTGGAAGCTGTACAGTAGCTGGCCTTGCCAATTGTTTGTGTTCTTTCTATATTGTTATTGTCATTGGAGATTTGCACAAAGACCCACTGAGCAAAGAATGTAATTTTGTTCATTTCATTCAATCTGTTTACATGTTTGGTTTTTTGCACAAAGTACCAGATGATTGTTCAGCAATACACACAAGGAAGCACTTTAGAAAACTTTAATTCAGTGTAAGCACTTTTTAAAGAGCAAGATGCCTTTGTTATTTTAGATCTGCATCTTTTTAGTTTACATTTTACATTTAGTTTACAATTTTTAGCTTTTTGTTATGTATGAAAAGAAAAAAAATGGAGCATTATTATTTAATAAATGCTGACAATTTATTTTTGACAATTTTTTCATGTACATCTACAGTTGTATCTTAATAAAAGTTACATGTGTGACATCTGGGACAAGTACCTTTGACCAAGAACTCTCTTTTTGTTCTTACTTTATGGGATTAAAGAAATATCGAGATATGAATTTTGGTCCATATCGCCCAGCTCTAATTCCCACCCCCATATACACAACCAAATACTCGGCACTCACCCAACGTGTAGACAGACACAAATAGACACTGCACAGACAGTCGCACTCCCCAAACATACTCTATATCCCAGGTCCAGGTACCCCCGCCCTCAGAGGGGCAAGCCGCACCTAGACCCAGGAGATGTAACCCTTCTCTCTGGGGTGGAGGCAAGCGGACCACCTCCTTATCTGCAGTAGCAGGGAGGCCCCGCATCCCAGACCCCAGTCTGACGGCCAGCACCTCCTCCCAGCCCCCCAGCCCTGACGGCTAACAGAACCGGGGTGTGCGAAGACCTCAAACCTCCCTACGCCCGCTCATATGTAGTGTTGCTGCGTGCTGTTCTAAAGTGCATTTAAAACTCAGGAGAGCATGGTTCCTGCTTCCTCTCAGAGAGCAGCACGGCTCCTCCCGAAAACCCTTAGTGTCTAAATGCATTTAAAATTGAGGGTAGGGCACCAGCGCCAGAGGTGGGTTGGAGTACACTGACCATCCTCTGGATGCTGTAAAACGTGCCCACCCCCAAGGCCCTATATGTCTGTGTAATGTGGATGTCTAGGTTGCAGAATAAAATTGAGGCACAGGCGGCCAGAAGGGGACAGAGGGGGCGTGCCTCCCCTGCACCCTGGTGACATACCTGCACCCCAAGCCCTGCGTGTGTGGGTGGGTGTGGTGGAGCGGGAAGAGGGAGGCAGCTGAGGATGGGGATTAACTCTTTTATAACGTGTCCAGGGGCAACGCAAAATTAAAAACACTATTTAATAACAATCTGTCCAATAAAGGTCTTCAACTTATTTAATGTCGCCCAGTGTTAGCCCACCTTAAAAAATACACAATTACAATACAACATTTGACCACAAATTGTTTTTTTATGATCAAGTCTGTTTTACTGTCACATGAGTGGTGCAATCCTACCTCCTCTAGCAGTACAGGGACACCCATGCTTATGGCATTCTCCAGGGTACGAAGGAAGCCAGAGTCCGTTAGCTTGATCACCTTTAGACCATGTTTAGCCTCCTTGGAGCGGATCCATTGGTTAGCCTGTGAATGAAAGAAATAATCCTTAATCCCTAATGTGATGAAGATGACTTCTTTAAAAAATTTGTAAGAATGAATTTAAACTTATTTATCCTTGCTATGCAGCTGTATACCACTATTTTCAAAATCAAAATTAGTTTTAAAAACAAGGTTCTCGTGTAATACACGTGTGAAATGAATATTAATCACTTGGGATTATACAGATAATTGAGAAGTTAAAGTGTTAAAAAAATAACCCATTTCATTCATAAAGTAATCAGTGCTGGAATTATCGGCACTACATGGATGCTGCTGGAAACTTGTTTCTAGTTCACCTGATCCTGTGGGTCGATCATAAGAGGCCACCGGTGGCCCTCAGTCACCAGGATGCCATTCTCTGTAGAAACAGTGTCACGAGGCAAACCTTCTGCCTTCCACTGGCGGATGACATATTGATCACCAAGAATGTTAATCAGGCTAAAAGTGGAACTGATTGGGATGTTCAGGTTCTGGCACTGCGTTATCCACTGGTCAATTAGCTGGTGAGAGGGAAACAGAGCGCACACAAGCACAACAACTCAGGTTGTATTTGATTTCATCCCTTATTATTACATGTTATTTCCTGTCTTATAATAAAAACAAACAAGGTGTAAGGCCATTACGATAATGGGGATTGCGTGTGACTGAGCACAATAGCAGTAATAAGAAAACTGGGCTCAGCTTTTGTTTGTTTGTCCTATTTTCTACTGATTTTCAAAAATTAGACTAAACTCATACTAAAGGCACAAGCTGCTAATTCTTTGTTAGAGCAGCCTGTAAAACCTTAAAAAGCACAGAATAAACCTGTACCTACCAGCTGTCTATAGTGGGAAGTAAATGCGCCATAATATGCCACACAAGCAGCTGCAATGAAGATATTTCCCACAACATTGATGATCTCTTGCTCAAACAGGGCTACACTTTCTTCCCAGCATACTTGTTCGTCACCAAGAGCGGACGCTAGCTTCCCTGCCCTGATCAGACGGGCCTGTGTCAGAGCCATCGTATTAACTTTGATGAAAAAGAAAGAGAAAGAATTTTAGCAAGCCAAAGACAGCAAGGTACATCAAACATTTAATAAAAGACAGATGGTAGAACTTATTTCACAGAGTATATTTTATGTTGCACTTTTTGGCACAACTCTCACCCAAATCTTCTTTCTCATTCGTGCTGCTATCAAACTGCTCCTGCAGGACCTTGATCTGGTTCTCCACCTCCTGAAGCTTCTTCTGCTTCTCTTTTAGGGTTGCCATGGTCACATCCAGCTCTTCCTGCACAAATGAGTAAGCACAGATGAAGAGGGAAATGGTAGGGTAATATCATACAGGAATCATTAAAGCAATACCTCACCCCTCCGGCGCGGTAGTACTGGAGAATAAATTCAATGTCCTGGATCCTGTGGACTTTCCTCCTCTGGCCGCTAGCCCTCGCCATCCCGCTGTGGTCTGCGCCATCTCCACCACTACGCCCCCGGAGCCGCGGCGGGCAACCCGACGCTGTGGTGCAAACTCACCGCGGAGAGCTGTGCTTTACCCCGGCTCCTTGGAGAAGAGGACCCATGGCGTGGCTACCTGGGAGTCACTCACGCAGTCCGGCTGGCGCATCTCCATCTGAACACCACCGGTGCCGCGGCGCGGGCGTCTCAGATGACCAGCAGCCCCCGGTGGCACCTCCTCTCTTCACGCTGGTCCTCGGGGATTCCATCGTCAGGAACGTGCGGATGAGGGGGGCGCTCACGCTGTCGTTCCCGGGAGCCACCGTTGTTGACATAGTGGACAGAATTCCCAACATTCTGGCATCCCACCCACAGGTTAACTGGCTCATCATCCACATCGGCACCAATGACATCCCCAAACAGCAATCTGAGCTGCTGAAGTTGGACTTCCTCGAACTCTTCAGCCTCCTTGGTCAGTTGCAGGTGAGTGCTTTTATCTCTGGGCCCACCCCCACCTGTGGCAGAGGGATAGGCCGTTTCAGCCGGCTGCTCAGCCTTAACACCTGGCTTTCCTCCGCCTGTGTCTCCCACGGCGTGGGTTTTATTAACAATTTTGATGCCTTCTGGGAGAGGAGGCATCTTTTTGGGGCAGACGGGCTCCACCTCAACGCCTGGGGACGCCGTTTGCTGTCCGCCAATTTGGCATTTGGCGTACAGCACTCCCGCACACCGCCCTGTCACTACCCCAAACTGACATTACCTGCTGATCTGTCTCCCACTGACTGATGTTCCCCTGGTCCCAGCTCCTATATTTGTTCCACTTTTAACAGTAATACACGAAACTCTGGACTAGGACCTCTCTCTCCCACAGTCAACACAATACCCGTCATAATCACAAACAGAGCAACAGAATTATCATAAATCCAGTAACTCCAAAAACATTAATAACCTCCGGCCTCTTCAAAAATATCAACATCCATCCAACTCTATTGTCAAAAATCCACCAGTCTCAATCAGTATGGCACTTTTAAATGTACGCTCTCTGTCGAACAAGTCTTTTATTATTAATGATTTAATTATAGATAATAAACTTGACTGTTCATTTTTAACTGAAACATGGCTGGGTTCGGATGCACCAGTTGTTCTCACTGAGGCCTCCCCACCAAATTTTAATTTCTCTTTTTCTATTAGAAGTGGTGAGAGAGGTGGTGGGACTGCATCTTTAGCCAACAACACACTCACCACCAAACAAATTTTATTTGACTATTTTACCACTTTTGAATTCCATGCTATTGTTTTCAGCAGCCCTCCAGTTTTATCTGTCACAGTTTACAGACCACCTAAAGACAGCGCTGCTTTTATCAAGGAATTCTCTGAATTTTTAACAAACATACATTCAAAATATAACATGATAATTTTAACCTGCACATAGATAATCCTTCTGACCCTGCAACAAAAGAATTCTTAAACATTCTTCACTGTTTGGATTTTACCCAGCACGTCACGCAGCCGACTCACAACAGAGGACACACTCTGGACCTGGTCATCACCCATGGGCTGTCCACCAGCGTGTCCTCTGTTGTTGACTTGGCTGTCTCTGACCACTACTGTGTGTTTTTTAACATCACCGGTTTTATTCAGCGGGAGACCTCGGTGCGAACTGTGAGGAGGCGCTATCTAACCTCTGAAGTGGCTGCAAATTTCACCAGGGTTTTAGACGAATGCCCCCCTGTGATTCTACCTGCACCCTGCAATTTGATTTTTAATCATTTCAACAGCAAACTGAAGAAAAGCCTTGACTCCGTTGCTCCACTCACCACCAAAAAGATTAACGTAAAACATGCATCACCCTGGAGAAACGAAGAAGTCAAAACACTCAAAAGAAATTGCAGGGCAGCAGAAAGGAGATGGAGGAAAAATAAAAATGCTATCAACCATCAAATATTTTCCGAGCAACTTAAAATGTACAATAATACACTAAGGAACTCAAGAAATTCATACTTCACCAAAATAATCAGTAATAACAAAAATAATCCCAAGGTCCTCTTTTCCACCATAGATCATTTATTTAACCCTGATTTTAACAGCTCCCAAAGAAGCCCACAGACTCGCTCTGTGAGCAGTTTGCAGACCACTTCAGGGGAAAGGTCAGCGCCATCAGATCTGATATTTTATCTAATCGCGATATGATTGTAAACACATCTGAGGGCTCGATTGTACCTGAGGAGACACTGGACAGCTTTGTCCTGGTTAATGCTGAGAACTTTCAGAAGGTTTTCTCCACAGTGAGACCCACCACATGTCTTTTAGATCCAATTCCTTCTTCACTCTTTAAAACACTTTATGGATTTTTTGAGGCTGAGCTTTTATACATGATGAATTGCTCTCTTCAGTTGGGTGTCTTCCCTGCTGCCTTTAAAACGGCGGTGGTGAGGCCCCTTCTGAAGAAGAGCAATTTGGACTGTAATGATTTTAATAACTACAGACCTGTATCCAACTTACCATTTTTAAGTAAAATCTTAGAAAAACTTGTTTTTACTCAGATTACTGATTTTCTCAATGATAGACAGATCCTGGAGATATTCCAGTCTGGATTTAGGGTGAACCACAGCACAGAGACGGCTCTCCTAAAGGTTTTAAATGATCTTAGATGTAACTGGGATGCCCAAAAGCTCTCAGTCCTGGTGCTACTGGATCTAAGCGCAGCCTTTGATACAGTAGACCACGCTATTCTTTTAAACAGACTAAAACACATGGTGGGCCTCTCTGGTGCTGTACACAACTGGTTCACTTCCTGTCTCTCTGACAGAACTTTTATGGTGAGTATGGATACATGCTCCTCTAAGATCCATGAAATGACATGTGGTGTGCCTCAAGGGTCGGTTCTAGGCCCTGTACTTTTTAATTTGTATATGTTGCCTCTCGGCAGTGTCATCAGGAGGCATGGAGTGAACTTCCACAGTTACGCTGATGACACGCAGCTGTACATCTCCGTGTCTCCTGATGACACCAGACCAATGGATGCCCTTTTTAACTGTATCTTGGATATAAAATCTTGGATGGCAGAAAACTTTTTACAGCTTAACCAGGACAAAACTGAAGTTTTAATTGTCGGTCCCGAGGCTCAGAGAGAGAAACTCTTGTCTAAATTAGAGGCATTTTCACTATGTCCTTCGCTACAAGTGAAAAACCTGGGTGTTATTTTTGACTCTGAGCTTGGTTTTATCCCACATGTTAAACATGTAACCAAAATTGGATTTTATCATCTAAAAAATATAGCCAGAGTCCGCCCTATTCTCTCTCGGGCCAACACGGAGATGCTGATGCATGCTTTTATTACCAGTCGCATTGATTACTGTAATGCCCTGCTCTCTGGTCTTCCTAAGAAGAATATTTCAACTTTACAACTTTTACAAAACTCTGCAGCTCGTGTGCTGACGAAGACCAGAGGGCGGGCCCACATTACACCGGTTTTAGAATCGCTGCACTGGCTCCCCGTGTGTTTCAGGATCGATTTTAAAGTTCTTTTACTGGTTTTTAAATGTCTTAATGGTCTTGGGCCTTCTTATCTCTCAGATCTGCTTTTACCATACGAACCCTCGCGGACCCTGAGGTCCTCTGGTACTGGCCTTTTGATTGTCCCTAAAGTCAGGACACATACTCACAGAGAGGCAGCTTTTCAGTGGTATGGTCCTCGTCTGTGGAACAGCCTGCCGGAGGAGCTCAGGGCCGCAGAGAACGTACATGTTTTTAAGAACAGGCTCAAGACCCACCTTTTTAATTTAGCTTTTACTTAGCGTTTATTTATTTTATGCTTATTTATTCTATCCTGTTATTCTATTATTAATTTAGGATTTACCTAAAATTTATTGATTTTATTCTTATTCATTTTTTAATCTTCTTACTCTATTTATATTTATATTTATATTGTATCCTGTTCTTATTTATTTTATCATTTTACCCTGTATATATCCTATTGTGTCATATCTCCAGTGTTTCCTCGGAGGGCGCTCTCTGCACCGGGGCTGTGATCGACCGTGGCTGCTGGGTCTCTGGGGTCCTCTCAGCCTGGCTGGGGGGCTTCTTTGCCTCCCTCCTGCTGTGTGCCCAGCCTGGAGGCTGCGGTCTGTGACCAGCTCCCGGTGCAGACGGCTCTCTGTTATAGTGTTTCCTCACTTGGCTCATGTGAACCCAGCCCAATTTTTACTCTTTAAGTGTGCGCGTGTGTGTGTGTGAGTGTGGGGAGTGAGTTGGAGGGTGGGGTGGGCTGCTTTTAACCATGTAAAGCACTTTGTGCTACATTTTTTTTGTATGAAAAGTGCTTTATAAATAAAGATTGATTGATTGATGTGTTGGTCTGGTTTTTATTTCTCATCATTAAGTTTAGTGCACATATGCCAAACCTACATCAGACTTAGTGCTGTAACGTACTCTGGCCAAAATCTTGACTGCTCCTTAAAGCAATAAGCTGCATAGCTCTAGCTACAATACTACAACATTGGCAAAGCCCATAGAAATCCAGCGATGCGTTTGTCTTGAAAATAGTCTCCTGCCTTAAATTTTCTAAAATTCCCCAATAATCTGAAACAGCGAGTGGAATAAAACACTAATGAGAGAGCTGAAGACCACCACCAACACTTGGCTTTGCAGTGACCCATCTTAGACTGGGTAGCTTACAAACTTCCATTATATAAACTGTGATTCATGATCCACTAGTGAACAGCGTCAAACTGATCATCTCCTTCTTTAGACCTCACCATGTCTTTAGCAGACATATTACCAATGCACCAGAGTGCATTGGTAATATGTCTGCTAAAGACATTAAGCTGCTTTGTGTTTATATATAGCAGGTAACACAGACGACACTAACTCTTTCTTATGTTTATGAAGAAGAAATAATGTTTAGATCAACATTTTACTTAAATGTCAGCAGTCGTAGTCCCACAAATGCAGATATTTTTGTCCTGGTTTAGTGTAACACTATTATCCATCCATCCATCCATTTTCATCCACTTTGTCCGGGGCCGGGTCGCGGGGGCAGCAGCCTAAGCTGCGCTATTAACAAACCAAAAAAAACCAAAAATATTACAAACTATTTCATATCTACATTATAATTTCCCCCTTAACCTGTATGATGTGGCTAAAATTAACACAACTCTGAATGATAGATAATGTTAAAACCCTAAATCAGGGCTCCCACAGGACTGTTTTTTTTTTTTTACAGGTTGAATCCTTATAATTACTTTGAAACACTTAATAACTTACATTTGAATAAGCCTGTAAGAACATATTTTTCCTTAGTGAGGTAAACCTAGAACGTTAATTTATTTCAGCTTCAGCTAACAATGACGGCACATCAACAATGCACTCTGTAACTGACCTGTGCCTTGGCCAGTTTTTCTCTCTTGGGCCAACCTCTTTGAAGACTCGAGTAAAGATCCATAGCTCTGACTAGGGATGGGTATCGTTTAGGTTTTATCCGATACCGGTGCCAAATCGGTACTTTTGAAACGGTGCCGGTGCTCAAACGGTGCTTAAACTGGTGCTTAAAGAATGGAGAACACAAAATTGGTCCAAAAACTTCTCATGTTCAGCTGTTTTTGTAAAAATATAACAATGTTAGCCTTTTCTGCAGCTATGGGGCATGTATGGTATCACTCTTGGCTGGAAGCAGTGCTTAAACAATGGAAAAAACACAAACTTTGTCCAAAAACCTCTCTTGTTTAGCTGTTTTCCACTTTTTCTTTGGTCATTTTAGCCTTTTTGGCCAGGGTGAAGGGAGCATCTGCCATCAAACAAGAAGACAGCCGCATGTAGCTATGATGATGTTTGCTAGTTCACCTTACATGCATTAATGTAATAACGTGGTTAGCCTACTCAACGTAAATTACACACGAACAACATTAAGCTACTCACGCAGAGAAGAACGGCTGCTGCTGCATCATCATCCTCATCATTTCTGCTACACTGGCAGGGCTAGGGGCCAGGACTCTCCTCTTCGTGTTTTTGGGGGATGTTGCTAACTCGATAACAGGCACCACACCCGCAGTAGATGTGCTCGGTGTGAGGTCTCGCAGCAAGCTATCAAATACGGCGCATTTCTGGGCTTTTAAAAAAAACTCTATGCGTCGCCAGGTGTTTCATCGGATTTGAGGTGTTACCTCCTTTGACAGTATCACAGTATCAGCTTAAAGCACTTGTTGCTGCTGAGTTTGCATATTTTGCTGTGAAGTACAGCCAGACTTTTAACCGCTTCGCCTTGGGCATTTTTAATCTGTAGCTCTGCTCTAAAAGAACGTACGTACCTGGGCCCGCCTACTATCCTCGGAAACGTAAAATGATTGGCTAGAATCCAAAGTGTGTGACATCTCAGGAAAAAAAAAGCACCGAAATGTGCGCTGCTTTTCGGTCTGGTTACTACCGTTTATGTCAGAACCGGTGCCATCATGGCACCGGACACCGGTACCCATCCCTAGCTCTGACCCACATGCACATGGACTTGCACGCCCTTGATGCCTTTTCCACCTAATAAGAGCGACACAATAAGAAACTAGGCCAAGCAAAAACATACTGAAACATTTCAGAATTTCTGATAGGTTATACTATCTGAAAAACCACATTTAGTCATAATGATACAGTAAGAAGATGTTATTTTCACTGGCTCTGTTTGTACTTTGACATTTTTTAATCTGCCAAAATATCCAAACTGACCTTTTCAGGCATGAAATTAGGGTCATTGATGTATTTTTGTAGTTTCAGCAGGATCCTAGGTTTGATATTGTCCTTGTCATATTCTGTCAGACGCCTGAGAAAGTTGGGATCGCCCAGTAATTGCTTGGCACTTAGCCAGTCTGGTCTGTTAGGAGAGAAGAAAGTTAGTGAGACACTGTTAACAAATAAGGACTAAAGAAATGTCACGGTTGCTCGATACATTAGACCGTGACATTAGTTGAGCTTTTCAAAGTAATGAAAATTCTTTGGGCAGAACAGCAAGTTTCAAAATCCCAAAGAGGATATTGTGAAGATTTAATTCAGATCAACAATGCAGTAGATTAGTGAATGGTGAAATCTGCAAGTCATCTCTGTTTAACGCAAAATACATAAGATTGAAAAAATAGTCCCGTTGAAGTGAAGGAGTGATAAAGTTATTACATTATTGTGATTATAAAGAGTTGCACTTTTAGAAACCATCACCAGTGCAGGGTGGATACCTAATAAAAGTGTAACATGTTAAGAAGCTATTTATTTATCTATTATTTTTTTAAGAAAATAGTGCACACTCACTTGCAATCAAGCAAGATGCAGACAGACTCCATGACAGTCATCACAGGGCTGGGGGTTTAGTGAACATCTTGATCTCAGAGATGTCAGCCCTGTTAAGAGATCTGAGGGCCTGGTTGGCACTCTCTAAAGCTGGCAGAGCCTGATCTAAGTCCCTCTGTGCATCATCTGCAATGGCCTGGGTTTCTTCAGCCTTAACTCGGGCCAGTGCCTCATCTTCTTCTACTACTTTATGTACCTGTGACAAGGAGAATTATTTTAGTTATGCTCATGAAGTAATGACAAAGAGTTACCATGATTTATAATTGAAATATAGGCAACATCAGACACGTTTTTGAAAGTTTTGTGATAAAACACAGACAGACCTCATCAGCCTTGTCTTGACCTACAGCCAATTTCTCCATGAGGGCATCGACATCAGTAGATTTTTGTTTGAGGACTGGCTCCAGAGCAGAAAGGTCCACCTTCATTTTGTCTACAAGCTCATTGGTCTCCAGCAGCTTAGTGACACCATTCTTTACACGATCCCTGGCCTATACAGTAACACACGCATACATAATTATCATGTTTGATATTATTGACATAACTCATGATGCATTACAGTCACAGTAAAAATAAAACTGACTATGAGTACTCACCACCAGCTAATGTCTCTAGCTGCTATTTTTCCTACACAATATCAGGTAACGATTCATCATCAACAACATATGTGAAAAATCGCCCATAATTGTGTTGACATACCAGAACTAACTGCTGTCTCTTGTTGCCAAGCATGCTGAGGTAGAGGTTGATAAGCTCTAGATAGGAGGTAGGTGTGGTGTAGTACCGGCGTCTCAGCTCTAAGTAGAAGCACTCAGCCATTTCAGTGACACTAACGTGTATCTCGACACACATCGCAGAGATGTTCTGCTTCAGCTTCTCATTGCCAAAGTCCACATTCTGGAAAAAGGCCTCAGAGACAGAGCGCAGCGCCTCCCGGGGCCACTGAGCACCAGAACGTACAGCGAAAGAGAGGAAAGTGACATAAAGTTAGCAGCGAGGACAACGATTTGTAGCTTTGACCTTTAGCTCCTGTCAACTGAACAGTTATTCAGCAGATGGACATAAAACATTTATTTAAAAATAGAAATTGTAAAAAGATTTTTTTAAAGTAATAAGTTCAAAAGAAGCTTAAAAAATATAAACTACAACTTTCATGACGATGATGAAACTATTTTTTTCTATAAAAAGGGACATGAATAGGATTACCTTAAAGCTATAGATTATGAAAAAGAATTCAATCTAAAGGGACGGTGGTGTAAATAAAAAAAAAGGGTTATTTTAGAAATATTTTACATGAACAAGAGTGATTCCATCGACAAGGGTAGTGACGTATATACTGAGTGATTCATATATATCAGTATACCTGCACAAACCAGTCAATAGTGCAGCAGTGAACCAGTGAAGGAAACATGCGACATCGGGACCTGAAAGCATCGCCCACAGGGCTCATACACAGCACAATGTGTCGTTTTTCTTGAACACGGGAGATGAAAAACTGGAACACCTGAACGCACCATGACAGACATGTAAAAAAGACACACGCACATAGAAGATCACAACAGGCAAACAGCATCAGCTCTCATGTGTTCTTTCCTTTTGCCTGGGACACTGATTTTAACTGTCTGCTTTCATACAGTCTGTGGAAATTTTAGCCCATAGTGGGAATCTCAGATGCTTTGCTAGGTGTTTATTATCTTCTTTAAACAACTCAAAGGTCAGGCTTCATCATCCTTC
This sequence comes from Maylandia zebra, assembly GCF_041146795.1. Lineage (NCBI taxonomy): Eukaryota > Metazoa > Chordata > Actinopteri > Cichliformes > Cichlidae > Maylandia > Maylandia zebra. The sequence continues at coordinate 37,159,994 of NC_135187.1, read as the reverse complement.
TCTCATATTAGAAATTAATGTTTAATTTCATTTTTTTTTATCTTGTTGAAGATCTATGTACTGTCGCTGAAAACACTAAGTGATTATATCTGGTAGTTAAAGAATGATTTCCTACATTTAAGAAAAGCCACAACACTTTTCAGGATATGAACATTCGTGACTCCACGTTCGTCCCACATTCTAATTTGTTAAACACTTTGGGTCGTATCCAAAACAAAGTTCTGTGTCGAGATTGTATTTTTCATTTTTGCTAACTGTAACTTTATCCTAACTTTCACAGAAAATTTTAATTCATTTATTTTCTGACAAATAATGCAGATATGCTGTATTTAAAAGTTACTGCTTAAATGACACATGTTTTATAAACCTTATGTATTTACATAAGTACCGTACATACCTCATCCCTGCTCTCTTCACTGATTCCAGCCTCTCTGGCTTTAGGGCGGGTAGCAGCAAGCACTTGTTCTAGCTCATCTTTTTCAAAGAGGTTAGGCACCTCACCAGAGTTTAAGCATGTTGTTTAAATCCTCCAAAAAATCTTCTACTACAATCTACAACAGATTTAATAGTTAAACACAGTAAGTACACAGAAACTTAAATACTGTAAGTATTTTTGTGGCTCAATCTTTTTGCAATACCTGAGTATCTGTAAAGAGGAGCACCATATCTTTGCCCTCCACACCAGCCATCTTGTAGAGCCTCCTCAAGTCTTCATGGAAGCTGTCATAGTTGTACCCTCCGCTCAACTCAATCTCAAAGCAGCGGCACCCACACATGTGGGCTGCCAAGCGAGTGAGTGACTGCTTGCCTGTACCTCCCACCCCGACTAACAAGGCATTGCCTCGCTCCTGGCGAATTATACGAGCAATCCTAAAAAAATAATAAGATTATTTCGTTCCATATGGCACATGCATCGTGTCATTTAGAAAATGTACTGCTAGCTATAATCAGATCAAATCACTTGATATGACACTACCTTTAAAAAAAAAAAAATCGGAAGATGTGCAGTTAAATTTTATTACTGACGTTAAAATAAGAAAGAGTGCCTGCATTTTACTTATGTGGAAGGTATGTCTGCTAATTAGACATGCAAGTAATTATTATTATGGATAAATGATCCTTACAGTTCATATCACAGGCATTGCATGTTCTATTTTAAAACCAATAAAACACAATCACTCGTATTGCTACTGCCCTTTGGGTGACTCAGTTTGTCCCAACTACAGCTAAAATAAATCAACTACCTGTTAAGAAACTACACAAAAACAAGTTAAATTCACTCACCTGGAGACATGTTCAATGGCATCCTGGAAGAAAACCAGCTTGATCTCCTTGGAGAAGGTCATGTTGTAATCATCAAGATAGTCCTGAAGTACAGTCTGGATCTTATTCATGTCTGTCAGGTCTTCATACAGGCGATCTTTTTCTGCATGCATCTATGTGGATGATGGTGGACACAGAACAAAACTGCAAATCAGTAAATAATGTGCAGTATTTTTGTGTCGACCTGTAAATAAGTTGCTTGGAGGAAAACCTGACCTTGATGAAGTCCCCAAATATTATGGGATGAGACACAAAATGTGAAGACTAAGTGGATGTCAAAATATCGCCCTGGCAAAAAAGAGAGGTCTATCTTAAACCCATAAAGCCAAAATATAGATTTTGAGCTGATAACAATTAACTGAGCATTCAGAAAATAAAGTCTGAGGCTGGACTGTGAGAGTTCTTACTGGCCATCTCACAGATGATGGTGTTGAAGTAGGTCTTATCTTGGGTGTTGATGAGTCGGTCATGAAATACGCGCTGGCATTCATGGCAGAAAAGGCGGAAGATCTGGGTCTTGTCTCTTACTTGACTTGGCTCACACTGCAGTATGCCTGGTAAGCAACAGAGAGAATCTATATACTCACAACAAGCTTGAAAATCAACATTTGGTAAGACTATCTTTATTCTTCAACACAGTCTGAACATTTAGGTAAGCTTCTTGCAGTTTTTGAAAGTAGTCTTCAGGATTAGTTCTTCAGGTTTGTATTCAAAGCTCTTATTTATAGCTTGACTTCCTCTTGTTCCATTCCCTGTATAGATGATCCCACACTACTTCAATAATGTCAAGGTACAAACTCTGAGGAATCCAGTTCTTGTGTAATTTAGCAAACCTTAACCATTTCTCCCTCTCTTAAAACGGGATTCTTTTTGAGACCCACCCTTCCAACGAGACCACTTCTGATAAAAACTGAAATGCATCTCTCAGGTCCTGTGTCGGGACTTTCCTGCTTATTTTTTCTATTTCTTAGGGACATTTAGATACTATATCTGAAGTAGGTTGTTCTTTTGTGCTCTACTTGTCCTGTTTCCCCAGGCCCAACAGCGTCTCCACTTTCTGAGAATCCTCAGAAAAATGGACCTGAAGAAGGAGCTGCTGACCGTCTTCTACCGCTGCTCCATTGAAAGTGTGCTGACATATTGCATCGGTGTGTGGTTCTCCAGCTGCACCACAGCACACAGAAAGGCACTCCAGAGGGTCATCAACATGGCCCAAAAAATCATTGGACATCCTCTTCCCTCCCTGAAGGACCTGTACAGCACTCGCTGTCTCAAGAGGGCACGCAGCATCCTACGGGACTGCACACACCCAGGACACCGGGTGTTTAAGCTGCTGCCGTCTGGCAGGAGGTTCAGGCTGCTGAGGTCCCGAACAAATAGACTCAAGGACAGCTTTTACAACAGGGCAATAGCCCTGATCAATGTAAATAGCTGACCTGACTGGATACCTCCCTGGACTTTTTAGGGGGAGGTAACAATGTTTAAAACGATAACAATAATAATATTTATATTTATAACAAGGTGCAATAATAATTAATGTGCAATAATAACAGTGTGCAATACACATACACTTATTCTTCTTTTTTATACTAAGTTAATATACTGTGTTGTGTTGTTTGTTACGTTGTGATGTGTCATATCGTGTCGTGTTGTGTTATATGTAGTGCCGACGTAGGACAGTTTTTCCAATTTCATTGTACTACTGTACTATGTATGACTGTGCAATGACAATAAAGAGTTATCTTATCTTATCTTATCTTATTATTTAAGGGCACACCATCCTGAGATAGGTCAAATTCAGTTAATAATCTGCGACTCACCTTGTCATTGTAAAAGAAAATTTTATGATGGTCAAGTTGTGTTATTTTTGGCATTTCTCATAGATTCAAGAGATGGCAACAAAGTTTTTGCAACAGGCTGCTAGTAACAAAGTGCCCGAAGATACAATCTGAAATTGGTTCTTTGTGAAGTTTGTTATGTGTAGACTTGTGCTGGTTCAGCTCTCGAGTTAGGGGCGTTTTTCCTGCTTGAATGGTTCACAGGTCAGTGTTAAGCCACTTAACAAACCAAGAAAATAATTCTTCTGAAAATAGTCAGATACAAGGACTGGATTGCCAATGACTGAAAAAGCAGCCAAAGACCAAAGGAATACTCACCCTGGACACACTTGGAGAGGTCCCGGAGATTAAAAACATAGTGGGACTTCCTGGGGTGGGCAGCAGATCCACACTTAAACAGTTATAAATCTCCACAGCTGCATGCACAATCTGTCCGGCACAGTCCTTCACTGCCCGGGAAAACTCAGAGGAAACCGTTCAGTATAGCCTGGAAGGAGGTTGGGTATGAAAAGTGGTTGTAACACAAATGAGAGGGCATGAAGAGGGGTATACTGAAAATTACATATACTGGCGGAGCAGGAAATGGAAAAATTAAAACATTTAAAGTAAGCGCAACATCTCATAGAGAGAAGTTCATGGATATAACACATACAGACTGCTCAATAGAAATTCTTAATCTATAAAGATTAACTTAAACTAATAATAAATAAGCACGGACATGATATCTTTTGAACTGTAAACACTACTCCCTAAAATGTAATTCTGTACATACGTGTGTGTGTGTGTCAGTATTTTGGAGGACTCCTGACTTTGAAGATCTGTTTGAGGCTGGTGTCCGAGGGTGTTGGCAGGCACAACATGCTGAAGTGGCGAATAAGTCTGGGGGGTCACAGGATTTCGCCCCCCTCCTGGAGGAGCACATGAGATGAGATGAGATAGCCTTTATTTGTCAGCTGCAGGTCTTTTGCCCACAACCGAGATGACAGACCTTGCCGACCATACATACAATACAAACATCACATTGGGGAGACAGGTCAGGCCAGGTAGTGAGGAAAAAAAACATTGAAATGTGCAACACAGAAGGATAATACAGGAATGCACAGATATCAACACACCACAGCACAATAAACACAGACAGCAACATGGGAAAGAGTTCCAGTGTGGACATCTGATCTGGGACCGCTGCAATCTTCGACTGCACCTCCAGCTGACCTGATGTCCACATCAGAGGGGAGGTAAGCGTTGGAGGTGGCGTTGGATCCGGGGTAGGGAGGGTGATGCGTCGGTGAGTGCTTATCAGTATCAGTATATGCATGTGTGTGCGTGTCCATAGTTCAGCTGAGACAGTGTCCTTCGCCCTGCCAGGCTAAGTAAACAGTCTTCCAGCCAACCCAGGTGGCCTTGCAGGGAATGGGAAGGAACAGACTCAACACAGTCGTTATCAGGGAGTTGTTGTTCGGCTCCAGCCTTGAGCTGGCGCCGAAGGGGTAGCCGGGTTATGATGGTAATTGAGAATTTCAAGCTGTTTTTAACACTCCGACACTGATCTCTCAGTCTCCCGTTAATAGCTGCGAGCTTCTCCGTGATGTTATTAGCCGTCGATTCTGTGGACTTGTCACTCTTTTTGCTCACATAGCAGATTCTGAGACCTCACGACCGCAGCCAACTGATCCGAGGTGTAATCCAGCTCCGCCCAGAGATGTTGTTCTGAGTTGATTCTTTCCTGATGTAATCCAACATACATACGCTCAAAGGTGTTATTCTGAGCATTCACTGCAGCCGTTAGCGCCTCCAAGCTCTTAACCATGCTGCCTTCAGTGAGCCCTTTATGAGAAGTCGCACCTGTCGTTCCAATCCCAGCGGGCAGCCTTGTGGGGGTTTGAACAGCCGGTTCCGCTCTCTTAATTCTCCGATAAGCCAGGGCCAAGCCAGCTCCGATCAGCATGAACCCTGTTATCATGGTTCCAAATAGGTAGATATCTTCAGCGTCCTCGATCGACAGTCCCGCCAAGCACACGATCCTCTGCCACCCGTCCATCGTGTATCCGGCAGGGAAAGTCCCTCCAGGGCACTCGGGCTCTCCCGAGCCCAGACTTCTCGTTAAAGGGTGTCAATAGCATTCAGAGACCAGTTGATCAAATCCATAATGCTGCTGTAATGGTCATTTCCTGAGAAGAAAAAGAAAGAATAAAGGGACTACTAAACAGCTGATAAAACGCTAGTATGTTACTTTTTCCTGACATGTCACCATTGACAATAAAATGTTCCATTTAAGATGAGGGGTTCCTTGTGTGGGGCATTTAAAGACAGTACAGAAATGTTCTAAAATCAGTTGTGCCTGTGTGTATATGTGTGTTTGTATAGCACAAGTTAAGGTAGTAAACATTCTATGGATGATGCACTGATCACAGACCACTTTTAATTTCGTTGTACCTGCGACAATGACAATAAAGACATTCTGATTCCCATTTTATAAATGGCAAGAAAAAAAGCTAACAAATAGCCCACAAGATTAAAAACAGCAAACAGAACAAATGAGGTTTTTAACCATGCTCAAAAACTGAACACGGGGAAAACATCCATAGTAGCCGAGTCTAGAACGATTTTGTCTTTACTTGTAGGCAATCTTTATGGGAACTAGAATGTACATGTTAACTTGTTATTTTCTCTTATATCGCGAGAGTACTGTTGCCCGCGAAGAGTTGTTGTTGGTGTAGAGAAAAATGGCGTAACGAATACACTGTGGTTTTTCAGCATTCAAAGATTGATGACACCGTGTCAGAGCTGGCTATGAATTTCAGAAGCATCAGGCCTTAACAGAAAAGTTAGCAATAGTTCTTTTCCTATTACAGCTACATCCACTTCTGTCCTGCCTAGGCTGCTCACTAGGGCTGGGTATCATCACTGATTTCTATAATCCATTCGATTCCGGTTTTCAAAGTCCCGATTCGATTCAACTTAGCCTCAGACAGTCAGAAATATTATAATTTAGGGCTGCTCAATTAATCGAATTTTAATCACGATTACGATCTGGGCTTTCAACGATCATTAAAAATGACTGAGCCGATTATTAGCCCCTCCCTCATTTATCCGCGACACCTTAAAGGCCGGTCCGTGAAAATATTGTCGGGCATAAACCGTCCGTGGCGCAAAAAAGGTTGGAGACCGCTGATTAAGAGGACCCGAGGGAAGCTCGGAAAGCTAAGCAGAAGTTATTTGGAGAGGAGAGTGACTGCTGTTGGTTGAAAAGAGAGTTAAAAAAAAAAAAACTTCAGTGGTGTTGCACACTATTTTATATTATTTTTTTAAAGTCATTGTTAACCCTTTAAAGCCGGTCAGAGCAGCACGCTCCGTGTTGTTTAACTATTGTTAAATCCCTGTAGAACCTGAACCGTGTAAGCTAGCGCAATAATTTGTTTTGCATATGAAACCGGAGGAGCTGTACTTACATCTGATGCCATCAGCTTGTCCTCGGTCACGGTTTCCTTCCACATAAAGCTTTGCAAAAATTGCCTAAAAAGCGCTTGCAGGAACAAAAACATAATATTCCAGAAACACGCTTTGCCGATCCTATCAGCTGTTCGTAACACTTCCCACAGTGAAACAGAGGTCAGCGCGAACTATCGCATGTCCGCCATTTCCTGGCCGATACCGGAAGTGACGTCATTTTCGCGGAAATTGTAGTTTTTTACTTGTAGGCCTTAAAAGCCTGTACTGGTCATGTTTGACTTTTCTGAATAGTTTCTGGGATGCTTAGAACTCGAATTGCACTGCTGGAAATAGTTTATTTTGATGCACATGCTGTTTTCTTTGCAAATTTGTATCATAGGATTGTTTTTTCGTTTTTCCTGCAGTATATAAAAATTGGTGTATCTCCAAAATAAAACTATGAAGACACTCAAAATAAATTTCCTGTTGTTGTAAACTATTTTTTGCAACTTTTTTGTATTTAAAGTTTTGAGGGATAAACCTCTTAAATTTCTCCAAGTAGAAATATATGTAAACAAAAAACAAAAACGATTTTCAAATTTTTTTGTAGTTTATTGCACTTTTTTGCAATTAATGTAGTTACTATGGACTTAATGGAGACATATTATTAAAATATGGGCTATAAAAGTTGTATAGCAACTTGAAATGCTCCCACAAATGGCACTACAACATGTAAAAAAACAATATAAGCTCTGGCGGACTTGGTTCTATGGTAGGACTTGAAGAGTTAAATAAATATCGTCAAATAATCGAGATCTCAATTTCAGTGAAAATAATCGTGATTATCATTTTTGCCATAATGCTCCATCTATAGAGAGAGAGAGAGAGAGAGAGAGAGAGATTTATTAGGGGTGCAACGATACACAAAATTCACGGTTCGGTTCGATACTTTGGTGTCACGGTTCGATATTTTTTCGATACAAAAAAATGTTCATGCCTTTTTAATTTGTCATTTATTAAAATTATAAATATATATTTTAACTCAAAAGTACAGTTTTTAAATTTAACCCTAACCCTTGTGCGTGTTTTTTATTTTGACAGTGAATGCGCACCTGCGGACCACTTATGTGCAGCCCTGGTTATTTAGCTCGTCATATTGCAGCCACAGAAATTATTTTGTCCATGAAACCATAAAGCTGCACTTTCTTTTTGCCTTATAGTCTGATTTGTCATAACTTCTCCGTTTTGTGGTAAGCTTTTCTTTGGCTGTCACTTCTTCACCCTGACCTGTCTTATTTGGCTCAGCAGCGTGAATAAAACTATATGTTTTTGTCAGTGTACCATAATAACAGAAGCGAAACGCAATATTGTGTCAGGACAATTCACTATTTATGCACAATAAACACAATAAACAAAGGAGCATAGTGCAACAATTTCTGTTCAGCGCCAGACTTGCTTGTAACCTATATCACCAATTATGTTAAGAAAAATGACGTATTAACTACTACAAAACTCTGACCTTTGTGGGAATGCTTGGAGCAGACTAACATGTGAGCTGGAGGGTTCTGAGACGTTATATTTGGTATATCCAGACCATCCGTCGGCTCTTACTTCGGAAACATGGCTTAAAAAATTTCTCTTCAAGGACTTAATCCGACACAATATTGCGTTTCGCTTCTGTTATTATGGTACACTGACAAAAACATATAGTTTTATTCACAGGATAAAACAGTTGTTTTGTATCACTAATTGCCCAGTGCGATTACAGCATACAATATTATTGTCACTGCTACATTTCTGTGATGCTACCAGAAATTATTTCTACTACTAATTAATTACCGTTGAGCTCAAAGGTCCTATTAATAAACGGTTAACGAATGTGTATTTATGAAGATGATTTGTGAGACTGGTAAACTTATGATACGTACGATGGTCTTTACTTTCTACACGGTGCATTTCAAGGTCCTGCACCCATCCGTCGGTAAACTGTACCTGGGCTTGTTGCAGTGACCTGAAGTTACTCAACTTCACGAGTGTATGCACTCACTCCAAGAACCGTATGATTATAAATATGAGCGTGGTGAAAGTTGGGCAGCACGCTGACGTCTTTTGTCCCTCTGTGTGCTCGTAAGGGTCTGACCCTTTCACACCTTTGATTTTTTCCTCGTATCTTTTCTTTGACTTTTCATCAAGTCTGTCTTTGTACGGACCGGCATTGTTCTCCTTCGTTTTGTACAGAACCTTTTTGGGGGGCAAAGAAAAAGCAAGAATTTATTGGAACCGAAGAATGAACGTTTTGCGGTGCTGCAAATGCTTGCATTTGATGCAGGTACTTGGATTGTTTTGCCACGAGTTCACGGCATGCAATGCGCGAAAGTCACGTGGTCTGTCAATCTCTATTGAAAGCCTGCGTGCGCTAGTACCTCTTGCCACAAGTTCCCAGAATCCTTTGCGGTTTTACCCCTGAATGACGTCACATTTTCAATCTTTATCGTGGTGGGCCGGTCTCTAGTCAAAATGCCCGGGCCGATTTTTTGTCCCAGTCCAGCCTTGTATATAAGTATGACTAGGTCATTGAATCAGTGTCTGTTGTGCGTCTCAAGTAAGTTGCCTGCAATGATATTTAAGGTCCAGCAGGTGTCAGTATGGAGCAAAACAGCAAAACTGTGTCGACACAGTGTCGATACAGTTTGGGGAATGTGCTGAAACGCTTCACGAGGCCTCATCTACCCATCCCTAGTGAAAACCTAACACTCAACTAGTTAGTTCAAACATGACCACACTGAGGTTTGTCACATGGATAATACGTGGAGTTGGTTCAAGGGAAAAGAGGCTTAAAATTACTAACCGATTAGATGACTTACAGGCAGACAGGAGACACGTATGTCCAAAACATTTGTACACACAGTCACTTCTCCACAGTTCCCTCAAACGTACTCAGCCTGTTACAATTTAAAATAAAGAGGCATAGCCATTTTAATTAGCAGAAATATATACATTTTCAAAATAAAAGTTCTAAATGTTGTTAACTCCTCCTTTTTTCATTATTTCTTTTCTTCCTTGTCGGATGACTCTGACACCACACTTTATAATAGGAGGAGACTTTATCCTCGTATTTAATCCAGAAATTGACAGGCTCAGTACAGCAGTGAGTCAAAGGATGTTCTTAAACAATACATGAGTAATTTTGGTCTTTGCGATGCTTGGCTTTCACATCACCCCACTCTCAGGGACACGTGAGAGTGGGGTGAGCCACGTGGGCGACCGTGGCTCAGGGGGTTGGGAATCGCATCTGTAACCGGAAGGTCGCCGGTTCGATCCCTGGGCTCTCTGTCCTGGTCGTTGTGTCCCTGGGCAAGACACTTTACCCTACTTGCCTACTTGCCTGGATGACTGAGAACCTTCACAGGCCTACTGGTGTTGGCCAGAGGGGCCGATGGTGCGATATGGCAGCCTCGCTTCTGTCAGTCTGCCCCAGGGCAGCTGTGGCTACAACTGTAGCTTGCCTCCACCAGTGTGTCAGAGTGAATGAATAGTGGTATTGTAAAGCGCTTTGGGTGCCTTGAAAAGCGCTATATAAATCCAATCCATTACCTTGCTTTTACGACTACACCACTCATAATCTGGTTTAGGCTGTTTTTTTAGTTAGCAGCATCACCAGGGACGTGCAGAGAGGTTTAAAGGGGCGGGTGCTCAAAGTTAAAAAGGGGCACATTGAACCAGGCTGAATAACAACAACACACATTCATCAAGAATCTAATATGGGAAGGGCAGGGCTGTGTTGATCTGAGACTGTAGACATTAAAAAGTCCATAGGAGAGATGGTAGCTGATTAAACAAGTGTCATGAGATAATAACAAAATGCAAAGATTGGTGACAGCGCTTGGAACCATAAGGCAACAAAAAACTGTGAGAAATAATTTAGGCTCTGCCTGTGAATCACTCTTTGCTTCTCTTCTTCCTTCCTTCCCATCATTTCATATATCACTCTCCACTTGCTATCTGAGAACAAGGCACTACTTGCTATTGCAATAAACTATAATCTAATTATCCACACCTAACAACTCCAGCACTTAATCTAAAATAAAATGATGACAGAAAAATGTTATAGCCCTGCCTTTAGTAGCCTCACACAGCTCCTACTGCAGTGCCGTAGCTCCGCAAACGCACATAACGCACACTGCGTAGGGCACCAAATGGCCGGTAGGGCACCAAAAAAATCAGGGTCGTAAAAAAAAAAAGTAAACCATATTAATACTATAAATATCATATGCATTAATATGGTTAAACAATACAAAAGCAACATAAAACAATTTTCCCGAGAAAAGGGGTGAATCTGCTTTGTGCCCTGTCTCCAGTCTCCTCCTGGTGACCCCCCACTCCCAGTGGTCTGTTCTATAATTGGTAAACACCTGTTTGAACATGGCCTCGAAACGGCAACAGGAGTCGGGAGCGGAGAAAAGAAAGAAGAAGAGGAAGCGTGATGAAACTCAGGCGTCGCTTGCCGGTAAGGCAATGTTTAAATAATAATAATAAAAAAAGTTCATTATTGTAGCCCTTGCTTGCACGCTCATGTCCGTCAACTCTGTGATAGCTCCTGTTAGCAGTGTTCATACTGTGTTAACAAATGTTGCAAATGATTGATGTTGGGTAGTTTGTTTACGTTGTGGATATGAATATAGAATGGACTACTAAAAGCAACTCATCATGGTCACTCAATTGACGGTTTTCAGATAACGTTAGCAATCGTGACTCACGATTGCTAACGTTATCGTGATTCGTGAGACTAGCATTTCCCTCCTCAGGTTGCTAGCTGGCTAACGTCATGCATGCTACTGATTAACCTTAACTTTGGGATAGGTCAGTGATGCAGTCAAGTATTATTATCAGATTAGACAAGATTACTTTGTATGTTGCTGCATTTCAGGATATCTATAAAGACGCATATCTTATTTATGCCATTGACGTCTGAACACATAAATAGTTCTCGTCTTTCTTTAGGTTCATAGATCAAGGGCGACATCTGTTGGTGAAACTGTAATATGAAACCTATATCTTCCAGTAATATAGATTTCCTACTTGCGCATTTATATCAAATTATGTACAGCATGTTTATATTGCCATTTGCCATTATGAAAATCTATACATGTAAAATATAGTTAGTAATTTTTAAATGTACCAGTGACTTACTTAATTTATTAGTCTTATAATGCAATCTTTCGTAGGCCTACTGTAGATTCAAAATTGTATTTCTGTAAAATCCCTGAATATTTTCTCTTGTATGCAGAGAAAGCTTGAGGTCACATTTTTCAATTGTGTTGTGGACTCTGCTTTAATCTCCCTACAGGAGAGGTTTGAGACCATGAATCAAGTGAAGGAGAAATATGGAGTGCTGCTTGATTTCAGCAAAGTGAATGGGATGTCCAAGGAGGATTTAAAAAAACACTGCACTGAAGTACAGAAGACACTGACAGATAAGGGAGTAGCTGACATTGATGGACCTGAGATGATGCAGGAAATCATCAACCTTCCTCAGCTGCCACCACAGACGTCTGCTTTGGAAATGCTGTCATTTTTACATGACAATCAGCTTCAAGAGGTATATCCCAATCTGTGGATTGCTCTGCGTATTGCACTGACCCTGCCTGTCACAGTTGCCTCTGCTGAGCGAAGCTTTTCAAAGCTCAAACTCATTAAAACGTACCTGCGTTCATCAATGGGGCAGGAACGTTTAAGTGGTCTAGCTGTTATCAGCATCAATGGTGACGTGGCTCAGAAGCTATCATATGATGACCTTATAGCTGATTTTGCAACCAGAAAATGCAGGCGTGTGCCTCTCTAGGCCCTAGAGAGGCACACCACGCCTGCATTTTCTGGTTGTCAGAGTATGCCCTAGAGTCTAGGGCATACTCTGACAACGAATTGTAAAAATGTTTAATATAGTTACTTAAGGAATGTGGCTTTTGTGTTCAAATTCTTATTTTTCTTATTTAAGTTTCTTATTTAAATTCTATTGTGAAACTATTTGTAAATATATTAATAATAATACTATTATATTATATATATTATTTTTTTATAAAAACAATTACACATTATTGCCAGGCTCTTTGTTCTTGTTCCAATGTTCAATTTTTGTTTCAGTATTTATTTGTAACAGTATTTTTAACCTCCTTTAACCTTATTTATTTGTTTAACTGTCATGTTTGTTGTTATTTAATTAAACAAATTCCACTGAGAAATTCAAAAGTATTATTTTTTTTTTTTTTTTCAGTGGCGGGGGGGGGGGGGGGGCACCATAAAGCATTTGTGCTTAGGGCACCCAAATGGCTAGCAACGGCCCTGTCCTACTGTTTCCTCCTCATGTCCTTACCAGGCATGTCTGCACAATATTATATCATGAGTAATACTTTTTTTTAAAAATCCATCTAAATAAAACACACATGCACGCACAGTGACATTTTAGACCTTCTTCAGAATACTGTATATACTATGGGCATCCTTACATTATTATTTATTACTAGAGCTACAATAATAAAGCAATGAGGAGGGGGAAGTAATAAATATGAAATAATGTATTTATGATGATTGCATTTGTTTCACTATCCACTCTGTGCAGGGCAAAGCTTATTACATTTTTAAACTAGAGATACAATCATTTTACTGCTGTAAAATCTAAATTTTGTCTAATTTAAAATATAAATCTAATATCAGAATCAGAATACTTTATTGATCCCTGGGGGGATCTGCTTCTTAATGTATGTTCTTTAAAATACAGCGTGTGTTTTTAATATATTATAATTATAATAATGCATAATTATGTAGACATGCATATTAGATCGTTTTTTAGTGAAATATATTCCCTCCAGAAAGTCCGGAAAAGCCCGGAAACTTACTTTAAAGCTAAATATGTTCTAAATACTTTAAAACTAAATATGTTTCTAAATACTTTAAAACTAAATATGTTTCTAAATACTTTAAAACTAAATATGTTCTAAATACTTTAAAACTAAATATGTTTCTAAATACTTTAAAACTAAATATGTTTCTAAATACTTTAAAACTAAATATGTTTCTAAATACTTTAAAACTAAATATGTTTCTAAATACTTTAAAACTAAATATGTTCTAAATACTTTAAAACGAAATATGTTCCCTAAAACGGTGACAGAGCTACAGACCCATGACAGCCTTACACAGGTAGCCAGCAGCTGTGACCAGCACTACTTGTGCAGTTAATAAAAGGACAGGTAATGTTTGTCGCGCTGTTGCACACACAGCACGCTCGTTTGTTTCAGTTCGTCAGCTGCAACAAGACAGCTTACCAACGTGTACGTAATAAGCTGATACTCCTGGGTGCTACACACTACAGTGTACGCTGTACACCTACTTACTGGTTGTGTCGCATCAGTCTGTGTCTCTGAGTTAACTTGTGTTTCTCCTGCAGCTCCGGACCGCAAAAAATGCGCGTGCTCTTTGTGAGCTCGTTCCCGGCTCGTAACCAGCGCGTTCTGCCGTCGAGGGCGATCATTGGTTAAATGTGGTCATGTGACTGATGCAAGCCAGATCCTTTTATTTAGCAAAACTGTGATTAATAGTTAAATATTATTGTTGAGGGGCACAGACAGGACTCCGCACGCACACACACATAAAAAAATAAATAAATAAATAAAAAAAATTTAAAAGTTGCCTCAACAAAAGTGCACTTTGGGCACCCATCAGGAAAGGGGCGGGTGCTCAAGCCCCTCTAGCCCCCCCTCTGCACGTGCCTGAGCATCACAGGCATTCAGATTCATCCTGTCATTGTCAGTGATCCTGCACCAGAATCTATCTCTCTTACACAGAAAAGAGTCAGACCACTAATTAGGAGCTGGAAATTTAACACATTATTACTGAAAGAACAAGACTTCATTAATTCAGGTACACAAAGGTACTTAGGTGTACCTGTGTGTACACCTGTGTGCACAAACAGGTACTCACAGGGACTCTATTTTCTCACAGGGACTCTATTTTCTGAGGGGCTGAGGCTGTTCTTTCAGCCAATGCTCAGGATTTTCTATGAGTCCATCCTCTATGCTGTGTCATGCTGGGGCAGCAGGAAAAGCTGATCTGAAAGGCCAGTGATGTTGTGGGGATGGAGCTGGATTCTCTTAATAAGGTGGCGTCACACTTCATGAGGTGCTGGCCAGTCACAGGAGTGTGTTCAGTGAGACACTAAGATTTTCCAAATGCACCACTGAGGAAATCACTCCTGCCTGTGGCTCTATCTCCATCTAATGCACACCCTTAATATCTGCACATCCTCTACCAGTCAAAATAACAAAATAACAAAGTTTTACAGTTGAGAGTAAAATGACAATAATATATATTTAATCTCTGTAATATTCTGGATTTTTATAATAAAGCTTTTTTTTGTATATATTAGAGCTTTTTCTTAAGCTCTTTCTTAAATTTTGCAACTTTGTAATTTATTGTAATATTTAACTTAGTCCAGGTTGTTACTGTTGTTGTCTCGGAGCAACAGTAACCACATGATTTCCTTAGGGATCATGTGGATTAATAAAGGATTCTGATGACATGGGCTTGCTTTAGCGTTGTGGTTTTATTTTGAAAAATGTGCCGGAAGTGATAGCGGCCAGTTGAGCGGACTTCACGCTGTTCTCGCTTAGCAGAGAGAATTACAGCTGGAACCAGAAAGTTCTCCAGAGTCCAGTTCTGTGGACGGAGCAGAGGTGGACTGACACAGTGAACCACCGGATGTGGATTTAAAAGCGGAAATGGAGGCAAGAAGAGAAGGTTAGTTTAGTCGCTGCTGCTGGAAACAGGCTCAGTGTTGTGCTAGTGCTGCTAAGCTAACGTTAGCATCGTGCTACAGATGCGGCTGTCGGGTTCAGCAGCAGTAAACAGAACATTTCAGGAAGTCACGGCAGAACGTGTCGGGGATTTAAAGACAGCAGGTCAAAGAGTGATTATCTTCAGTGTGGGGTGTAGTCTCGTTGTCAGCCCGAAGGCCGGAGCCTCACAGATGCCTCCCTATTATACTTAAAATGCTGCCATTTGTTTATATATACTCGTGTTCCAACTGTGGCATCCGCAGTTTCCACGAACAGCAGCACAGACCTGCTAGTATATGATAAAGTGATCTACTACAAGCTTCGATCGCACCTGTTCAAGCACTTTCTAACATTAAAGCCTCTATGTGTGCCACAAGCGTCGGTGATAACCAGAGACCACAAGCAAGCATTCTGAAGTTTGTCCTGTGCTTTTTGTGCTGTCCAAAAACTGTTATCATCATCATCATCATCAACTTTATTTATAAAGCACTTTAAAACAACCACAGCTGACACAAAGTGCTGTACATTGGAACTGTAAAATAAAATTACATGAGATATAAATAAAAAACAAATAAAAGAAGAGTGAAATCATTAATTAAATAACTACTGCATTAAAAAAGAAACTAAGTCTCACTGAGGTTAGAAGCCAAGGAATAAAAGTGGGTTTTAAGACGTGATTTAAAAGTGGACAGTGAAGGGGCCTCTCTAACATGCATGGGCAAATTATTCCATAATTTTGGAGCCACAATAGAGAAGGCCCCGCCCCCTCTGAGCTTCCTCCTGGATCTCGGTACCTCCAGGAGCAGCTGGTCAGCTGACCTGAGAGACCGACAGGGTATGTGGGGATGAAGAAGCTCAGAGAGGTAAGGCGGGGCAAGACTGTGAAGGCATTTAAAAACAAACATAAGAATTTTAAAATTAACTCTAAAAGACACAGGCAGCCAGTGCAGAGAGGCCAGCACTGATGGTGTATATGTTGATTAATATTAAGTTAAGTTGAATATATGTTAATACGACTGGAGATTTTCTGCAGATTTTTCTCTGTAAAACAAACGGCGGTGGATAGAGCAGCTACAAAATTAACATCAGAGTTTGTTAATCAGGTGCTCTGGGTCCTGCCAGCTTTTTCCAGTAAAGGATGTAATTAGGGCTGGGCCATATTATACTGTTTACAGTAATACCGGTACAATGTTAGGCAACGAAAAGAAAATGAAATATCGCGATAGAATATGGGTAAAACGTGCATGCGCAGTTCCTTTGTTTTCATACGCACATGGCCGATTGTTGAGTGAAACAGATGAACCAGAATTGGTTTGTAAAAATGGAGCAACTTCAGTGATGTGGAACTGGTTTGGTGTTTGTCCGTCAGATACACGACAAAGCACATTTTTTTGCAGAACATGCAAGCGGCCATCGTTATTGTCGTATTTGTCGGACTAAGGTGCTCTTAAATCTGGGAGTAATCTAAATCAAATCAAATCACTTTTATTGTCACATCACATGTGCAGGCACACTGGCACAGCACATGCGAGTGAAATTCTTGTGTGCGAGCCCCACAAGCAACAGAGATGTGCAAACACAACAACACAAACGAGCAAAATACAAGAATGGCCAACCTGAAACTAATAAATATATGTGCAATATATAATAGTGTATGCATTTCTGGATGTGTATACTAAATATTTTCCTACATGTGTGTGTGTGTGTGTGTACACATTTTTACAAATTAAATAGTAAAAAAAAAAAATAATAATAATAATAATAATAAAATATATAAAATATACAGAGTTGAATATGTGCAAAACAAGTGGCATTTATATACAGTGTGGAGTGCATAATGTTGAAGTTCCAGTAGTGAAGCTGAGGTGTCTATGACGTGTTCAGCAGTCTGATGGCCTGGTGGAAGAAGCTGTCTCTCAGTCTGCTGGTACGGGACCGGATGCTGCAGAACCTCCTTCCTGATGGAAGCAGTCTGAACAGTTTATGGCTGGGGTGACTGGAGTCCTTGATGATCCTCCCCGCTTTCCTCAGGCAGCGCTTCCTGTAGATGTCTTGGAGGGAGGGAAGCTCACCTCCAATTATCCGTTCAGAGCACCGCACTACTCGCTGGAGAGCTTTGCAGTTGTAGGCGGTGCTGTTGCCGTACCAGGTGGTGATGCATCCAGTGAGGATGCTCTCAATGGCACAGTGATAGAAGGTCCTGAGGATGCGGGGGCTCATGCCGAATCTTTTCAGTCTCCTGAGAAAGAAGAGGCGCTGCTGCGCCTTCTTCACTGTTTTGTTTGTGTGTACTGACCACGTAAGATCCTCAGCCAGATGTACACCAAGGAAGCGGAAGCTGCTCACTCTCTCCACAGCAGCGCCGTTGATGGTGATGGGGGTGTGTACTTCTCTGCACCTCCGGAAGTCCACTATCAACTCCTTTGTCTTTGCGACGTTGAGGGTGAGATGGTTGTCTTGACACCAGTGGGTCAGGGCGCTGACCTCCTCCCTGTAAGCCGTCTCATCACCGTTGGTGATAAGACCCACCACTGTAGTGTCGTCCACAAACTTCACAATGATGTTGGAGCTGTTAGTGGCTGTGCAGTCGTAGGTGTAGAGTGAGTACAGGAGAGGGCTCAGTACACACCCCTGTGGAGCACCAGTGTTCAGTGTGACGGGGGATGAGGTGATGCTGCCCAGTCTGACCACCTGGCGTCTGTCAGACAGGAAGCTAAGGATCCAGCTGCAGAGGGAGCTGCTCAGTCCTAGATCCTGCAGTTTCCTGTCCAGCTTCGAGGGAACGATGGTATTGAATGCTGAGCTGTAATCTACAAACAGCATTCTCACATACGTGTCTCTCTTCTCCAGGTGTGACAGGGCAGTGTGTAGTGTCAGGGCTATGGCATCATCAGTGGACCTGTTGTGGCGGTATGCAAACTGTAGAGGGTCCAGTGAGTCGGGTAGTGCAGAGCAGATGAAGTCCCTGACCAGCTTCTTGAAGCATTTGCTTACGATGGGGGTCAGGGCTACAGGTCGCCAGTCGTTCAATGAGGAGATGGTGGAGGATTTGGGTACAGGGACGACGGTGGCCAATTTGAAGCAGGCTGGGACTACAGACAGAGAGAGGGAAAGGTTGAAGATGTGCGTGAACACTCCAGCCAGCTGAGCCGCGCATGACTTGAGGACGCGGCCGGGAATCCCGTCCGGACCAGTAGCTTTGCGCGCGTTCACCTTCCTGAAGCACTTCCGCACATCCTCCTCAGACACAGTGTGCGCACTGACGTCATCCGCGGTGCGCACACTGTCCGGTCTCATGGTAATCTGGGTCCTAAACTCCGTCTCTTCAGGTCCCAAAGTCAAACGAACACTGCGGCATCACTGAGAGTTAAAAACTGTCTAAATTCTTTCATCTTTAATAAAATGATCAGCATTGCTGCTTTACCAGGTGTAACAATTCAGTTTAACTTCCAGGCATCCATGAAAACAGAATTTATGACATTTAACAGAGTTAGAAGTTAGCAGGAAGCTAGCGGAAGTTAGCTCACTAGTTTCGTTAGTTACCTAAGCATGTTAAAGCATGTTCTGACTGAGAGATTTCTGAAACATTCAAATGTACAGCTCTGCTGTCACTTCCAACATAAATGAAGACAGGAAACTAAACAGCAGTGACGTTTGTAGGGTTACTGAAGTTGGGCTAGCTGCTATATAATGATGTGCCACGTGATCGCTAGCGACACAGCTATGTTAGCATAACAAACACAGTGAAGCTGCAGGATGAACGCTAACACTTTTCCATTCGATAAAAGTTAACGTGAAGGTTCCTGATGGTTAGAGACAAATGCAATCGCTGTTGGGATGATAAATATTTTATATCGGGATATGAGATTTTGGTCATATCGCACAGGTATGGTGTGAAGAATCTGTGTTTACAGTGCTGACCTTTCTTGAGTGGAGATCATTGCTGCCTCAGTTGGGCTTCTGCTTTTTAAATACTGGTTTAATTATGATTGATGATTAAGATGTTGGGAGTTTCCAGGCCATGGATCCAAATGTTAAATCTCTGAGCCATTTAGTTATCACTTTTGCGTTTTTCAGTTCAATTCAATTTTATTTATATGGTGTCAAATCACAACAACAGTTGCCTTAAGGTGCTTTATACAGTAAGTTAAAGATCCAACTAGGGCTGGGACATATCATACCGTACCATATCGTAATGTTGGGCAACGATAAGAAAAGGAAATATAAAATAGAATATGGGTAAAACGCGCATGTGCAGAGCCTTTGTTTTCATACACACATGGCGGAAAAAGCATGGCGGCAACAGAGAATGAGAAGGGTGAAAGCGGATCGTTGAATGAAACGGATGAACCAGAACTGGTTTGTAAAAATGCTGCAGCTTCAGTGGTGTGGAACTGGTTTAGCTTTCGTCCGTCAGATACACAACAAAGCACTATTTTTGGTAGCGCATGCTAGCGCAATAGACCTCAATACTTGAAATGTGCAATTCACTTGTATTTTTATTTTTTATTCCTATTTATTCTATTTATCCCCTTCGTATATTTTATTTATATTGTCTCTGTATTTATATATGTGTGTGTGTGTGTGTGTGTGTGTGTGTGTGTGTGTGTGTGTGTATATATATAATATTCTGTAACTCTGTAACTTCTGTCGGTGCTGTGCTTTTTTGGAAATCAAATTTCCCAGAGGAACCCACCCGAGGGATTAATAAAGTTCTATCTTATCTTATCTTATCTTAGCGGGCCGTCGTTATTACTGTGTTGTTTGGAAAATACGGCGCACGTAGAATCAATCCTTTGATTTTTCTGAAAGTCGACAGAGCCCCTTATAATCCCGTGTGCCTTATGTATGAACTCTGGTTGTGTTTACTGACCTGGAAACGATTTTATGTGCACGGAGCTCGAAAATCTGTCAAATGTTTTAGTAAAACTTTGCTAAGCTACGAAGCCGCACCGCTTGATGGATTGTGGGAGCATTACGGCATCGTAGGCGGAGCCTCGCGGAGTGATACGTACTGTGCTTCAACATAATATTACCATATTGTGTGTGTATAACCTCTTTTTAAGTTTTGTGGATGTTATACATGGTTATGCTGAGGATGTGTCGGCCAGTTTCCACTGGAAATGCCTTTTGGTTAAACTGTCAGCAAAGAATTTGCACTGTTACATTTTTATATAACTTTAATGCACATAAAAAACAGCTGCTTGTTTAAGTGAAAATACATTGATGGGTTTTTTGCACTAATAAAGTTGTGGAGTTGTAAAGTATTTTGTCTAGTGTCAATTATATCGTCAGTTATATCGTTATCGCAAATTTTCAAATGTATATCGTGATAAATATGTTTGGTCATATCGCCCTGCTCTAGACCCAACAATAACACAGAGAGCTCCATCATGCTGTCCAGATGGGTACATTTTGAGTTTGGCTATTCCAGACTGAGGCAGGTCCAAACGCCTGGTCAAAGTTTCTGTAGGGCTCTGTATGTTTTAGTTTGCATTAGTAATGTCTGTTTTTGTATTGCAGCTTTTAGGATTGTGATTATTCAGTGTTTACTTAAGTTCAGCTGATATTAGAGAGTTTTGGTCACAGAAATCCTAAGGAGGAGGGAAAAGGTTATACTGGATCTTCTCCAGCAGGAAAATAGAAGAAAAGAAGATTTAATGCAATAACATGTATTTTATTTTTATATTTTTGGATTACACAGGAGTAGATTCAATTCACTGTTATTTACACAGCGCCAAATCACAAGAACAGTTCCCTCAAGGTTCTATATATTGTACAGTAGACCCTACAATAATACATACATACAACAATCATGTGACCTCCTATGAACAATAGAGGTGGGAATCACTATACATCCCACGATACGATATTATCACAATACTTAACGCACGATACGATATTATTGCAATTTTATTTATTTATTTATTATTATTATTATTATATTATTATAATA
This sequence comes from Maylandia zebra, assembly GCF_041146795.1. NCBI lineage: Eukaryota > Metazoa > Chordata > Actinopteri > Cichliformes > Cichlidae > Maylandia > Maylandia zebra. The sequence goes on along the minus strand of NC_135187.1, from coordinate 37,138,617 downwards.
ATATAATATATTATATTATTATTATTTATTTATGAAAACTATGCAGCCCATTCAGCAACTGAAGAATTTGAAAGTAAATTAAAACAAAATATAATTTTACATTAAATAAAAAAGTTTTAAACTTAATTAAAATAAGACATGTCTTAAATTAAAATAAGTAAACTGTCATGTTTATTGCTGCCAAAAAAAAGTTAAACACATTTGGACAGTGAAGGAATGTCAGGATTCTTGCTCAGAAAAAGGATCAACATGCTCTGAAGTCAGAGCACAAAAACCTTTTTTGTAACAAAATATCGATTTCTGCTGTCCCTGTATCGATACATCATTAGCAAACAAAATATCACGATACTACACAGTATTGATTTTTTCCCCCCACCCCTAATGAGCAGCACTTTGGCGACAGTGGGAAGGAAAAACTCCCTTTTAACAGGAAGAAACCTCCAGCAGAACCAGGCTCAGGGAGGGGCGGGGCCATCTGCTGTGATTGGTTGGGGTGAGAGAAAGAAGATGTCTTTCTGAAAGCGCTGTAACTAAGTGTAAGGATATATTTCCTCCACTGTTGTGATCTTCAGTGCCTCGTGCCAACACAGTGTAGAGCAGCTAGAACTCCCACAAAGGTCGATTATCTTGCTAATAGTTTTACTTCTTCACTGCGTACAACTCTAGATACTGTAGCTCCTGTGAAAAAGAAAGCCTCAAATTAGAAGTACTTGACCCTGGTATAATTCTCAAATGCGCATCTGGAGAAGAAATGGCGTCATGCTAATTTAGAAGATCATCATTTAGCCTGGAGAGCCAGTTTGCTGCTTCATAAAAAAGCCCCCTTTAAACCTAGAACATCTCACTGATTGAAGGAAATAAGAACAAGCCTAGATTTCTCTGCAGCACTGTAGCCAGGCTGACAAACAGTCAGAGCTCTGCTGAGCCAAGCATTCCTTTAAAAGGAAAACTAAGATCAGCTTGGAGCTCTGAGGAGGCAGGAATGATGTCCATCAATCAGGACTTGGTCGTGAAGCTGATATCCAGCTGAAGTTAAGAAGAGGGTTCACCACTGTAAATCCTGGCTCTATTTTCCAATAAAGGTCTTTGAATCTTATGAAATGCTTCTGATCATTCTTCACTTCATCATAGAAACATAAAATAAGTAATCTCAATAAAACCTGTATGTGTGCTCAGTGTATGAAACACATTTGTGCCACTCTACGTCTGAGTGGAAGTGTTTCTTGGGCGTCTGCTTTACTTCCCTCCTGTGTCCACTGCTGTGTCTGCAAACTGTGTTAAAGCAGATGGTGAATACAGTGCAACCAAGCAGATTAATAACAAGTCCAAGCTGTCACAAATCATCTGCATGTAGTATTTGTGGTTTCAGTGACACTGAGTAATGTCAGTGTTAATGTCTGTGTTTCAGGTTTACCTCCAGATGTCCAGAAGGTAATAGTTGGTGATGAAGAGGAGCAGGAGGGAGTATTCATCAAAGAGGAACAGGAGGAGGTCGACATCATCAAGTTCACATTCAGTCCTGTTGCTGTAAAAAGTGAAGAGGATGAAGAGAAACCTGAGTCCTCTAAGCTTCATCACACCCTGACTGAGAAGCGCAGAGACTCTGTGGGAGGAGAGGATGCTGGCAGACCAGCACCAGATCCAGGTTTAGATCCTGAGGACAAGGACATGGAGACGGAGGTCCATGAAGGAGATCTGGAGGAGAGCAGTGAACCTTCAAGCTCGGAAGAAAGCAAAGTGCTCGCAGGGGATATGAAATGTGTCTCGGGCGAAGAAGCGCTCATCTGTACCGAATGTGGGAAATCGTTTAAGCGCATGGCACACCTGTTAAGGCATAAACGGAGCCACACAGGAGAGAAACCGTTCGGTTGTCCGAAGTGCGACAAAAGATTCGTTCAGAGCGGAAGTCTTAAAAAACACCTTTGGACTCACACGGGCCAGAAACCGTTCAGCTGCTCCGAGTGCGGCCGATGCTTCATGGAGAAGGCGGCGCTGACGAACCACATGACGCTTCACACGGGAGAGAAACCGTTCAGCTGCTCCGAGTGCAGCAAGCCCTTCAGCTGCCGCTCGGCCCTGAACGCTCACATGAAAATTCACAGTGGGGAGAAGAACTTCAGCTGCAGTACTTGTCTCAAGACGTTCACCTGGAATTATCAGCTGAACAGACACAAGTGTATCAGTCCGAAACCAGCCCGAAACCGAGTGCTAATGCCTCGGCCTCACAATGACAAAGTAGTTGTGTTTGTACACTTCACCTAGTGATTTCAGCGGCTGAGTTATGAAGTTTATTTCAAACATAATCATGATTTCATGTTTCTTTGATGAATTAAATGCTCAGAGCGTTTTCATTGGTCAACGACTAACTTCAGACAGGAAGAAACTTTTTTTCTTTTTTTTTTACTTGAGTGTCTTTTCAGTGTGTGTTCTTTAAAAATGCTCAGATTCACGTTTAGTTCTGGATTTCTTTTTGGGGGGTTTGTTGGAGGCAAATTTATGAAGTTCAGAAGTAATGAAAACATCTTGATGTCATTAGCATCATCGCTCACTCTCATCAGCTATGGAGGACCACAAGAGCCACGTGTATCGAAACATTACTAAAGTAATTTATTATTTTATCATTTAAAATAAAAACACTATTTTTAAATCAATATTTCAAAATGAATTATCAATCCATTAATAAATACTTCATATCGAAAATTAATTTCACCTGTTTATATATGTGTGTGTGTGTGTATATATATATGTATATATATATATATATATATATTTATATATATATATATATATATATATGGCTAATCACTTTGTCAAAGAAACTCTACACTGTAACGATTCTTGGTTGAATGGTGGAGGTTAGGAGAGAGGAACCAGGTGGCTGTCATCTGGTAGTTAAAAACTGGAGGTTATTAGTCAATTATCCAATCCGAGGATAGGCCGAGACTCCACCCAGATCCCCAGCAGGCACGCCCAGGTGTCCACCTCCTAAGAGAGAAAAGGGGAAAACAAAAACCCACAGCCATCCTCTGGTGGGAAGAGTAACACAAAACAAACACAACACTGGATCATAACAATATATATATATATATATATATATATATTAGGGGTGCAACGATATTCGTATCGATATTGAACCGTTCGATACAGTGCTTTCGGTTCGGTACGCATATGTATCGAACAATACAACATTTGTAATTTATTTTATCAATTTTCCTTCTGACGATGCTGTCTGTGTTGAGCGCTCAGTGAATCTGCGTTCGACTACTCCGCCTAGGCTGCACTGTCGAGCGCAGATCCACTGAGCGCTCAACACAGACAGCATAGTCAGGAGGAAGAGCGCAGGGCAAGCTAGCGAGACAGAAGTTAAGCTCTCCTTGCAACATGAACCTCCCCCACCCTCATTCAGATCTGGCGTTTGGAATTATTTTGGTTTTCATGTGACGTATGACTCTGAAGGTAAGCGAGTCATGGACTAAAGTAAAACAGTATGTTGGATGTGCCATGCAATGCTCAATTACATGGGTGGGAACTAGTGCGTTAGCGCAGTTAGCTCGTTAACGTGTTGGCCGTCTAGCCCCATGCACGGGGCGATCAGGGGTAGCTCGTTAACGGAGATTTGCCGTGTTGTGGCGTTAAGGTCATTTCAACGAGATCAACCTGAAAGCACTAGTGGGAACACAACGAATATGACTGCACATTTACGCCGACATCATCCTAGTGCAAAGACAAAAACAACAAGCATGCTACTAACTTTAGCCGAGTCATTTAGACAGCTGTTAGCACATGATTCTCCTTATATGTTTAATATGCTGCTGAGAATATAGCCCAGAAGAAGCGGATAGTATAGCTTTTATTTTGGAAAGAGCCATTTCTCTGTAATAAACTCTCTTTTCCAAAGATGAGTGATTCCTCAATCAGATACAGGGCTTGCAAAATCGCTAGCCCGGCGTCCTGGGGCTAGCAATTTTTCCAGTCGGGCTACCAAAATCTATCTCTGCCCTGCCCGTCGGGCTATTGTAGGAAAAATATATGTCAATGCTTTTGCATTCTTTTGGAAATGTAGCTGGGTAATTATGTCATTGGCATCGGTGAGCCACTGTCAATATGTGACATATTGAAGTCGCGTTTGAATTTGCGCTTGTTTTTTTGCTTTCACTTTGCAATCGTGCGAACTGTGTATAGAGAGCGACAGCACTGATCTGTGAGTGATGATAATTTGTGCACCAATTCCTCTGACATCGTCTTATTAATCGTTAGCTTACTATGCAAACATGACAAGTGAAATCTCCCGCAGCTTAAACATGTGAGAGGTTGATCGCGCAGAGAATCGCTGAGCTTATGTGAGTGCGTGTAAAAGCATTTCAGTTCTGCTGAGCCAAATAAGACAGGTCAGGGTGAAGAAGTGACAGCCAAAGAAAAGCTTACCACAAAACGGAGAAGTTATGACAAATCAGACTATAAGGCAAAAAGAAAGTGCAGCTTTATGGTTTCATGGACAAAAGAATTTCTGTGGCTGCAATATGACGAGCTAAATAACCAGGGCTGCACATAAGTGGTCGCAGGTGCGCATTCGCTGTCAAAATAAAAAACGCTCACAAGGGTTAGGGTTAAATTTAAAAACTGTACTTTTGAGTTAAAATATATATTTATAATTTTAATAAATGACAAATTTAAAAAGGCATGAACATTTTTTTGTATCGAAAAAATATCGAACCGTGACACCAAAGTATCGAACCAAACCGAACCGTGAATTTTGTGTATCGTTGCACCCCTAATATATATATATATATATACAGCCTTTAAACTAGCAATAAAAATGGTGAGAGTAAACACAGCAGTCCAGATGTTACCACATTACATCACAAAACTGAGACGGGGTGATTAAAGTAATAGCTGTCAGTTCTCTCATCCCTTGTATCACTGTGCGCTGCTAAGACTGTAGATTTGATTTGAGTTAATTTATTGTAACATGAGCGCCCAGATTCATTCTCAGCTGGACATAAATAATGATCCAGTTTTATTTTTGACATGATGGCTGTTTATTAATGCAATTTGAAATTTAATACTTAAAAGATGGATGTTTGATGAATTCATCAAGTCCCAGCCTCTAACACAGTGTGCTGAATCTTAGCTTTGAATGTCAGGTATATGCCAATAAATACAATTTAAGCATTCACTGTGGTAAAGATGCCAGGACTCTGCAGTCTATTTACACCTACAGGCCAGTGGACTCTTTCAATGATGAGGATGTAACATCCTGGACAGGGAGGAAGGCTGGTTTGAGGGCGGAGTCAAGGAGGCCATTTACGTGTAAAGGGAAAGACCATCTCTGAATGGAGGAGGGGCCTAAGGGTACATCTGTCACCATCTTACATGCTGTGATTGCAGCCATTCCCCAGCTCTCTGTGAATGGGACTCATGGTTGTTGATCAATGATCATGACAATTTGCATAATTAAGATTAAGGAACTGACCTCCCAGCCCATTGTTCCTTCAGTGGGCTGGTTTCAGTCATTGTGCAAATGTCCTGTTTAAAGGTTGGAAACCTGCAGTCAGCTGAGACTGAAGACGTCACCTGATGATGATGAAACGTTTCTCCCACTGAAAACGTCCTGATGAACAGAATCAACTTTAGGATTTCCTTACCTGGATGACCGAGCATGCACCAGGACATTCAGTAGGCAACAGTCTTTCACACTAAACACAAAGTCAAGAACAAAAACCACTGAAGTCAAGTCACAGAAACATAATTTTGGAGCTTTCTGTGAAGATTTCAACCACTTTTCCTCTTTTTGTTTTCAAATGAAGCTGAATCAGTGGCTGTCAGTAAGCTTCTCCATATCAATGCCTCTGAAACAGAGACATCAAAAGAATAAAGATGGAGGACATGAATCAATCCAGTGTGGGTCGTTTCATCGACAATCTGAGTTCCTCCCCTCTGAACCTTCAGGATCAGCTGCTCTTACCCCTCAGCTGTTAAAGGCCGATGGGGTAAAAGGAGGGGCGGGTTCATAACAGACACCACAGTTTGTAAATGTTCATTAAAGGTTTAACTTTCATTCTGTGAACATTATCAGTTAGTTGCAGGAAGTACACGGGAGTTGGGCAGAATTGAATGATTTTTAATTATTGTTGAAGTGCAGGAGACATTTTCATTCTTAAAAAGCCTTTACACCAAGAATCTCATTTAGAGAGTGAGGCGGTCGATTCGAAAAATGCTGTTTTCTTTTCAGGCTTGCTCATCAGTTTCACACTAAATGTAATGATTTTATCGCTGCAAAACATGCTACATGTTGTCTGGATGCATGCTCAACCATCCAGGTAAGGAAATCCTAAAAAGCTGATTCTGTTCATCTGGATTAGCGTTTTCTGACCGACTTGAATGATGATGAAACGTTTCTCTCACTGCAAACGCTGCAGCCAGATGAACAGAATCCGCCTTTTGGCTTGTACGTGTTACAGTTAGCTGCTAAATATAGTGAGATTTAAAGACAGTCTTTGCATTTTCTCTTAGGCAGTGTTACCAGCAGCAGCATGGCACAGTTACTGTTTCATAGTACCTGAGTGGGCTGATAGTCCACACAGGAGAGGGCACAAAGGGAAAAAGAATCAGAGGTTTTAGAATAACTTTAATAAATCTTTGTCCACTATCAAACGTGGGTAAAAGACTTCCAGTTTAAATCACCTCCAACAGCCATGCCTGTCACTACATGTAGAAAGGAGCCATAAGACAAGAGCTGGTAACTGATCTGGAAGCACACCAGCAACAGACTCTGGTACCTTAACATGTTTATGCTTAGAGTACGCTTGGGGAGTGTGATCGTGTGTACAGCGTCTCTTTATGTCTGTCTCCACGTTGGTTGAGTGTGGAGTAAGTGCATATGAGAGCATGAGGGTGGGAATGGATGTCTGTGTCTGTGTGTGCCTGTATGTCTGTGTCTATATGTCAGGTTGGGTATCAGACGCCACCTCTCTGGGGACATCTCAGGCCCTCCAAGGTTTGGAGGCCTATCTCCACCCACCACCACTTCCCCTGCCAGTGGCGGACTCCCTCAGACATCGGTGCGTTGGTGGTTCTTTGTGTCTGGGGATGGGTGTCCAGGTACACACCGGCTCACTCCTTGGCGGCCGCTTATCGGGGCCTGGAGCCTGGGGCTCGCTCGGGCCCCTTCGGAGGTGGGGTGCCCCCGGCCTCTCGGCCTGGGGCTCGGTCACTCAGGCACGGCTGGCTGCCGGCGGAGCTCACGGGCGCGTCACTGCAACCCCCCCTGGCTTCTGCTCCGCGGCTGCTGAGTGAGCCCTCATCTGGGACTCTCCTCAGCTCTTTCTGGGACAGTGGCGCGGCTGCCCCTCTGTTGGTCTTCCTTGGTCTCTTGTGTTCTGGGGGCCTCTGGATGTCTGGAGTTTTGATCTCCTCCATACCTGCTCCATGCCCTGGAGGACGGGGCTGTGGCCCCCCCACACCCTCTAGCAGATCATTACATGAAGGAACCTTTTAAATACAAGCGCGTCCATGCTCACAGGTGTACACACGGGTGATCACACCCACAAACTACACCCTTTTTGGCTCCTACCTCAAAGCACACTGTGTTCTGTTGATCTTATGTGCTGCACAATAATGTTTAATATTTAGTATTTACTGTCATATTCCCATATATCATTGTGATGTTGTTTATTCTATTACTCTTGTTCTCTTCTGCTTGTTTTCTTTTTTCATTCTCAACAGGTGAAATTAAAGTATCTACTGTTATCTATTGTTAGCTAGTTTATTGTGATGGTGCTGTTTTTATTATGTTGCTCTTTGTTGTTTGTTTTCTCTTCTGGTTTTTTATCTCCATACAGGTGATCCAGGTGTTTTGTTTGTTTTTTCTTCCCCCCCTTCTCGCCGTCTCTTCTCCCCTTTGGTTTTCTTTCTCTCCCTCTCTTTCTTTCATTCTTTCTCCCCGTCCTATCCCCCAGTCATGTTTGTCCCGTTTGTAGCAACTGAAAATAAAATAAATTCATAATTATAATAAAGGTCAATCAAATGGACCAATATGGCCATGATGATCCACTTGGTAAATTAAATCCACTTGGCATCTTTCTTGGCCTTCAGACAACGATTCTGATGGCTAAAGATCCAAACGGGACAGGCAAAAAAAACCCAAAAAACATGTTTATGAATACAGGTGGTTAATTTGATTTTTGTAGGGAAGAAAAAGTTTGCAGATGTTTGCGCTGACCTCTCAGGGCGCCAAGTGTAAGGTGAAGAGTCACAGTCTCAAGCTTCTGTGCATGTTGGGGCATCCAATCAGAGCCACTCAGAAGGTCAACCCACAGCAGATACTGTCTGTGGGATGATGTACTGCCTCTGGTTCTGAGCGCATAGTCAAGACTGCACAACAACATGTCCAGCTTTCCTTCAGTTACTCACAACAGCACTCATCCACTAAACCTGACTTTAGTGCTGCATTCCTTTTACCTCGGAGCTGCTCCGCACTTCCGCATCGACTGTGTTCCAGTAGTAGTCGGAAAAACAGGAGCTGATTTGCTCCGGCGTAGACCCGGGACACTCTGGAGAGATTACGTCTGTCAGCTGTCCTGGGAAAGGTTCGATGTTTCTCCAGATAAGTTTGAGGAGGCGGTGAGAGGGGGGTCGGGTCGCCCCTGCTGTCGGCTCCATAACCCGACTTCAGATAAGCGGAAGAAAATGCACGGATGATTTATTTTAGATTTCAACTTTACTAAAGTGGTTGCAATGAATGTTTGAGTCATTGCATCATGGATAATGCACCCACAGTGAGCCACACATTCCAGTTTGTTTTTGTCATACTTTAGTGTTACATGAACATCGTTTGTAGTGACATGTTTTCATGTTTAATGTCGGTTTAGTTTCAGTGTTTTCTGTCTTTGTTGTCTGTTTGCAGTATAACGCGTCACATTGAGGTGCTGCACAGTATGATTCATTATTGACCAATGTGATTAAAATGGTTTAAAATGCCTTTGTTATTCATTTTGACATTTTCCATTTAACGCTTCTCAAATGTAACTTATGTAACCCTCACATGAGACAAAGCCAAAGGCACTAAACGTGGGCGACCTCACGGTGCCTCTGTCCTTTATATACAGTCTTTTCTATCACATGTAGCAGGAAGGAGGAGGAGGAGACGCTGGCAGCATCAACCTGGTGTTTGAACGAGAAGGTCCAACAAGCACAGTAACAAACTGCAGCTGAGTATCAGCTGTCACATATATGTGACAGCTGATACTCAGCTGTCACATATATGTGACAGCTGAGTATCAGCTGTCACATATATGTGACAGCTACTTGTTAATAATTATACTACTACTCCCACTACTACTATTACTTATAATAAAAAACAAAGAATGAAATGTGGTAAATGAGAGGATGTAAACTCCTTTCGTTTACATCCTCTCATTTACTTGAACCTAAAGTGAAAAAAAAACAAAAAAACTTGAAAGATTATTTTACTGTGAAAATCGCGCCCGGAAGTAGTTTTCTAACATCAGCCCGTTTTATCGATGCTGCAGCAGAGCAAACCACGTCTCTCAAACAACAGATAAACAGCCGCTGGGTGTTCTGCGGTTCTGTGAGCGGAGCAGACATGGACCGCTACCGTGAAGTCCCGGATGTGGTTCTGGACCCTGAACCGAAGCTGCAGGGCGAAGGTTTGCTCGGTTTTATCTACCGGAACCGCGGTGCTAAGCTATTGCCCAGCTAAGACAACGGTGGTCAAAAAGTCCGACAAGAAAACATGTCTTTGTCCGACTGTCCGCCGTCAGAGGCTTTTGTTACTGGATGAGAGGCTGTTTAGTGAGTCAGTGAGACACTGACGATCTCCGTGAGGGAGCAAAGAGGCGCTGCGGGGAAAAGTGACAGTCCACGGAGCAGGCTAACCCCTCAGAGCTGGGGATGGAAGCTGCACACAGACGCTGTGCAGCTTCAGATGTTTCGAAACACTGCTCCGTAGCGCGAGTGACTCAGGTGTGCCAGCTGGTGTGTTTCTGACTTTTGACCCGAGTTGGCTTTAAAACGTAAACTTTCTAAGTTAACAGTATTCGTGATTTAATTTCCAAAAATTGCATACGGTCCTTTTTTTGTCGCTGGATCATACAGTAGCTGGAGCAGTCTCAGGTGGAGTGCACTCCACGTACCTGTGGCCAAGTGCCGTAGCCTGCAGCCAGATGAACACACATCTGCACCTGCCTCTATCACCACGTCGAGTAGAGAAATTGTATCTTGCCACAGTCACTCATCCAAAGTCAGGTTGTAGAATGAAGCAGCTGAACATGCTTAAAGTTACTGCAGATTGCTGCGCACTAGGGCTGCCACAAACGGTTATTTTGATAGTCGACTAATCAGATCATCATCCATTGGACGTACAGGTACAGCTTATTGCACCAGCAGCATCTGCTCTTATATAACTATCATTAGCTGACAGCTTTAAGTGTTTAAGGTGCTAACTAAAAATAAAGACAAGATGATAGTTTATTAAAGTTTAATGAAATCTGCAGATTGTTTCGGTGAAGTTTAATAAACTCCTTCTATCTAAAATATAACAGGACACCGGAGTAAACTCTGAGCATCTCACACTTCTGATGATCAGCTGTCTGCTTGACGTTTATTCAGCTGTGTAAAAACTTTAATCTCAGCCAAACCGATTTACTCAGGAACAAATAAAATACTGAAAAAAGCCAAACAATAACATTTTAAGTTATCTAAGTGACTCATATATCATGTTTAACCTGAGTAGCGAAAGACGGCGGTGAGTTTGAAAACGATTTGCCAAACTATATACACAAAGTTCTAGAAATCACCTAATTCGGCATTTCTTACTGATGTAGGTAGGCTGACAGTAAGTACACAATACCATTTCATTGGTTTAAGGTTTATGTGCAAGACACAAGAACAGAAAACACTGAAAGTTCCAAATGTATTGTCCATGAAACAGGAATAAAACGTGGTGCAGATGCTTGTCACAAGTTAATGTGGCTGTAGGCTATGGAACGCCAGGAATGCCATAATGAATTATTTAAATACACCATTAAATAATTAATTAAAATGGGAAATAATGAATTAAATAAATATTTTGGACACATTTAATTAATTCATTTTGGCACAGTTGACTCCTTCGGGTCTCACCATGAAATAATTTTATCTGTCAGCCTCACCCATCAAACTCAGGGGGCGGGGTTAACGCTGATCGAGTCAAAACCATTGCTTTGGCCTGGTGGCCATTGTTTCTAGCACACAACAACCGGCATGTGGAAGCTAACAGAACTGAGCTTTGAAAAACCCTGTTTGTGTGTTACCAAATACCGTTTTAATATTTTTTTAGAGGAGAATGTAGTGGTTTAATCTTCATGTGTCTGGTCGGTTTGTCAAGATACAGCCTCTTTGCAAAAGTGTTTCGATGATTTCGGAGATGTCTGCCCAGTCTCACGGCAAAGCGTGGGATAGACCCGCTCGCCTCGCAAGCAATCCCACCGACAAAGCGCAGGCCCCGGTACACAGCTGTAGTAACCCCCGCTGACTTCTTTTACTGAGGTTATATTTATCGGTGTTTTATTTCCTGATGTTCTTATGTGTCCTACGTGTTTCAGTATAATTCTGAATTATAACTAACATCAAAAACATGTTTGAGGAGGAGAGAGAGCAAATAAATTCGATTAACAGCTGATCTTTAGGTTTTTGTTCAGTAATCAGCGTGACCTGTGTATAAACACATAAAAGAGATAACGTTGGTGTTTCTGTCATGTAGTAACTGCTGGCTTTAACTGTACAAAGGTTGTTCGACACTATGAAACACATACAGACTTCATGATGTTCGGCTAATATTTTTATTGTGAATATTAATCATGAGGGTAAACGGCCCTGTACACCACGGAGCGAGGTCAGCATATCCACGATATCCTCAGCTCTGAGTTAACACAGAGTTTCCCAGCTGACTATCTAACTGTCATCTACGAATATGTCACGGCTCATATCTATATGATTTTACAGAAAATCATCCTTATTACTGCCAACTATTCCAGAGACGTGAAAATCTACAGCATAAAGAACACAAACATATAGCAACACTGTAACAGAGATGAAGCGTCAGTTTGTCCAGATCAAAGTGGAATGAAAGTGATTGGTTGAACAGGTGTGATCTGTGTTTTCTGCATTTTCATCAGTGTAAGAGACTCAGCAGCAGATTAGAATAACAGTTACACATTTAATAAATCACCAAATTAACAAACCTGTTCGAACAGTTTGAGTTTGTATTCCCTCAGCTGCAGACTCGCTGCTGTTTAAATGTTTGAGAGGAAGATTAGATATAAAAAACGTCAAACATAGACTCAGTCTGCCTTCACATTTGATATGAGGCCAGCACGTATAGTGGCTGTGTCCTGTTTTAAGATCATACATGTAAAATTGTTGCCTGACCTGCGTAGATCCAGCCACTCACAGTCTGTGGTTACCATGGTTACTGCATAAGCAGCTGTAATGTAAACAGCTGGAAACCTACCAGTGACATGGGTGTTTAGATTTTTCATTGCAAAAGAACCGTCTGACTGTCTGAATGGTTAACTGAAGTTAACTTGGATAAGTTATAGTTAAGGAGTATCACAGATAACGCCCACGGAGCTGTGTGACTGTTCACCACTGAAATCAGCAGGCTATTACTGAAATACACGTGCTATATCATTAACTGTGATATAAATAGGGAGGTCCTATTAACAGGTTTAGTTTTAAAGGACACCTTCCTGCCTTTAGTCTCCTTCATGAGCAGTATTAGTTTTCTTCTAACATCCAGAAGTCTGCACGATGTAAATAGTAAATGGCCTGTATTTGTATAGCGCTTTACACTACATCCAGTCATTCACACACTGGTGATGGCAGCTACATTGTAGCCACAGCCACCCTGGGGCGCACTGACAGAGGCGAGGCTGCCGGACACTGGCGCCACCGGGCCCTCTGACCGCCACCAGTAGGCAACGGGTGAAGTGTCTTGCCCAAGGACACAACGACCGAGACTGTCCAAGCCGGGGCTCGAACCAGCAACCTTGTGATTACAAGGCGAACTCCCAACTCTTGAGCCACGATGTGTTTCATAGTTTCTAACAAGCCTTTGACAGGTAAACGTAACATGACCGAAACACCCCAAAAAACACACAAATCATATGTTAACCTCATTTATTTTTAGTTAAGTAAACTCTAAACTGTGCTTAGAATACAGTTGAATAACTATTAAAAAACAGATGTAATATTTCTGTGCAGGTTGCAGTCTGCATGATGAACACGCTGTTGATGGACCGATCCGATATTACGTATCGGTCTGATACTGACCCAAATTACTGGATCGGATATCAGAGAGAAATAAAAGATGTAATCAGATCCATTAAATATAAAAAAAAGCACCTCACTAAACTACACGGCGTAACTCGGCTCATAACCGTAGCACGTCGCAGCAGTGTGCTCACGTGATAGAGCGGCTGTGTGTTTGTAGCCTCACTACCAAACCGGCATTTCATCTCTGAGGAAGTGATCCCAGAGAGAAGTAAAGCAAGTGTGTAAGTTCATCTCTGAATGTTTGTAAAGCATTCCAGCGTTAAGCTTAACAACCGATATATGGAGCGACTGCCTCTCTCTCTCTCCTGCTGCTACTTCAATCATGAAACTGATCAATGATCAGCTGATCGTCTCTCTTCTTTGTTTTTGCGCCAGAAAGAGGAAACCAGTGGCTGAACAACAGCAGCACGTTTAAGCTTGACTGTTGTTAGGATTTATTTAATATTACTTTCTACACCAGGATCTTTTTCTACAGCTGACGGCTGGTAACTGTGCAGGGGCGGATCTAGCAAAGTTTAGCCAAGGGGGCCGATAGGGCATGAACAGGGAAAAGGGGGCACAAAGACATACTTTTCTTTCTTATTCTGATTGTAATGGAGACCAGGGGTTCCATTACCTGGTTGGTATTGTTAATAATAAATTGTTGGATTGGGAATTTAAAATAGGGTAATAAAGAAAACACATTAGTTCTTATGGAGTCTTTTATTAGGTTATTTGACACACGATTAAATTGACAGCTTGTAACGGAAAAGAGACAGTGGACCTGGCCATCCTACCTGTGTCGGAGAAGAGCCAAAGTTAGAGCTGCTTGCAGTTAATCATTTATCAATAACCTAAACGTATGTGAAATGAGAACTTGTAAAGGTACTCACCTGTCCTGGTTGCTTCTTGCAGGATGTGGAGCAAAAGAGTGAAAGCGGCTCAATCACCTGTTTAAGAGCTCTTGGAGCAGACCAGTGTGCCGGGTTAGGGAGTATGGTTAAAGAGGGTTTTAATTTAGATAGAAATGAGTGAAGCTTATGTTATTGGTCTGTTTATAGTATGTGTTGGAAATATGTATATGTTTGTGATGTGCTTTAATGTTATTGTATGTTTGTTTGTGTGGAGGGTTATGTGTTCATTTTGATTAGTTAACCCCCGTACTTGGGCTATTCCGGATGCTCACCTGAAAAGGTAGAGTATAAAAGGAAGCCATTTTGTTTAGTTGTAGCTAGTGATGGGCAGATGAAGCCCCATGAAGCACTGAAGCTTTTCATCCAATTGGTTCACCCCAACGCGAAGCTTCATGAAGCTTCATTTGCTCTAGCAGGACACCTACTGGACGTAAAAATAATAGCTGGCATGAATTTGAAGAGTGTGGCCTTTTGCACACAGCCTGTAAATGTCAACAACAAAAGGAGTGTGTAAAACATCTATATTGTAGTGATGGCAGTATACTGTGTATATTTATAGTGGCAGTATGGGAAATGATTATTTGGAAATGCTTAAAATGGAAATGATCATTTACTGTGAGGTGAGGTGTGGTTGGGGTGTGGACAGTAGTTGTGCTTTTGTAACGTTGAGGTATGGACAGCTACACACTGAGGCTTTGAGCCTCAGTCCTGCCTGTTCACATTTTATTCTGTAAAAACTAAATTTTCACTGCTTTTATGGCCTTTTTAGTGGGGAGAACATAGCTAGGATTTAATGATTTAACAAATCTTTTGAATCCTTTGTCCTCCACAATGCTAAATGGCTGGGAGTCCTCGATCACCATGCTGACCAGGTCTTCATCTATTTGAGATTGTTCTCCTGAGGAAAGACAATAAAGACAAAGCACAGATATAAATATCACACACGTAACTTATTACAGCTGTATAATATTGTTATATCATTTAGTAACATTACTGCATGCTATATTATCATTGCATTTGATGGCTCACCTGGTCTTGCTCCACAATCGGTGTTCCTCTTATTCTCATGCAAAGCTCTGTAGTGCCTAAGCATGGATGAGGTGTTGTTGTTATATCCCAGCTCCCTGGCACATAGCAAACACTTCACCTTGTACAAAAGTCAAGACAGCTCAACATAAGTTTTATTGCACCATCAGTATCATGAAAATACATCTTCTGTAGAAATTTACATACCTTGTTGGGAGGAATAAGATCAAAATGTTCCCACACAGGGGAGGACATCCTCCTCTTCTTAGCTGGCTCCATTCTCTCCTGACTTTCTCTCCTCACTCTCATAAACCTCCATACGGTCTCCAAACTCTCACTAACCGCAACTCTCCATCAAACACCCACATTTTTGAATGAAGTCTGAGGGGTTTATATCGCTGTCATATCTCGCGGCAAAGTTCGAACCACTTCATGAACCAGTCACGTGGTACAGCCGGGCAGCGAGGCTGCGGACGTCATCATTTTCAGCTCCTCCCATAAATGAAGCAAGCCTCGATACGCGCTTCGCGGAAACGCCCCCTCCATTACTCGACACACGCTCCGAAGCCTCGATACAGAACGTCACATCACTAGCTGTAGTTAGTGTTTGTGCTCTTATCATGCTCCTTCTTTAATAAAAGGGCCAATCCATGGATGTCTTTTACTCCAGTCTCGCGTCATATTATTGGACAGAACCTATGACCGCCGGCCAAAACTGACACTCATTTAAAATGTCGAGCTTTTAATAAATAATTATCTGAATCTGACACCCAAAGTTTTAATCTGATGTAAAATATATAGAAGTCCATTACTGTATATAGTAACTGTTAAGTCTAATATACCCTAGTAAGCTATAGTACTTTTTCCTTTGGGAACCATCTGTGCAGTCTGCAGTTCTGTTGAAGAAAGATGTTGAATCTGTTTAATTATTCTTGAAAAATAATTGATTTCTGTGCATTTTTTCACACTGCATCAAATTAAATTTGATTACATCGATTAAGCATCATGAGGTGGAGGGCGGGGGGTGGTTCCCTATTTTTTCTTTTTGCTGGGAGTTTGCAGCCCTATTAGTTAGGTTGTTTAATATTTCTGGTAAGTACTCTTTAAAATACCAGAGTAGGGAGGATGTTGCAGGTTTACGTTTATTAGATTGATCAGTTTTGCTGAACTATGAAATATTTTGGGTGCAGTGTGTTTTTTACATACAGGTATAACAGAATAGCTTTAGTGTTGTTGTTTAGTTAAACTTGAGTATGAACTTCTACAAAATGCAGCAAGATATTAAAAAAACAGTTTTATTGATTAAAAAAACACTATATCAGCTTCATATCGGTATCGGCAGATATCCAAATTTGTGATATCGGTATCGGTCATAAAAAAGTGGTATCGTGCCATCTCTATTGCAAACTCTGCTCCTCTCGGTGGAAATGCGCCTTCTCTTCTCTTTCCTCTTTCAATAAAAACGTTTTAAATGTCAGTTTAATCTCAAAATTCACTGTTAAATCCAAAACACACCAGAATAGTTCAGTCTAACACATGTGCCAGTGAACCATTAAACGTCTGTGAAACTATGCAGTTATGAAACGTAACTTTAACCTCAGCCAAACCGATTTGCTCAGTTGTAAATAAAACAGCGAAGTAAACGTGACCCGACAGACAGAACCTGAGTGAATGAAGTCCAGCGTTTAACCACTGAGAGCTAAAACTCAGCTGAGGTTTCAAAGCTGTGATTGGACATCAGCCGCTGATGAAGCTGTTCGCCTATAAAGTGCTCTGTAAGGAAACAAGCTCCAGCAGCTCTGCGCTCGGGGAAAACACTATATTTACTTATCTTGTGCAGAAAAATGCGCTGACATTGCTTTATATCGAGTACCGGCTGCCCAGTTAAACTGTGACTATCACCAGGTAACGTAGGCGTGTTTCTTGAATTAGCAGCAGGTGTTAAACAGCTGACAGATGAGGAGGAGGATGCATGCAGGTAAACTGAGGGCCTGTTGAGCTGATCGCTGGTTTCGTGAGAAAAATGTCAGCTCGTTCTTTATGTTACAGAAGCACAGAGACACAAGACCAGGCGGAAAGAGACGATCGTTCGGTGAAAATGAGAATCTGCGAATGCAACATGTGGAACACGGAGAGTGGAATATGTAAACAAACCGGTTAACGTAACCCCCCCCAAAAAACAAAAAACCCCAAACAAACAGACAAAAACAAACAAACAGTGAAGCTGGAACACCGGGGCTGTGAGCTCGGTGCTCTCTGTCAGCTGACTGTTCGCAGAGCGAGTGACGTCTCTGAAAGCACCTGAGCACTTTTGCAAACACGTTCTATGTTGACAACCTGACCAGACGTGTGACATTCGCGGCGAAAACACTGTTAAAAGTGTAGCTGGTGACAGAAAAACAGGTTATTTTAAAACCATTGCTGCCTGTGATTTGAAATGCATTCTGGGATACCTGGCTGCCCCAAGTCCACACAAGCAATCTATTATCTAGGATCGACCTGTCTTGACTTGCTTTGCACGACAACCAATCAAATGTTAGAGAAGCTGCAGTGGCAGCATTAACCCCGCCCCCTGAGTTTGATGGGTGAGGCTGACAGATGAAATGATTTCAAGGTGAGACATGAAGGGGACAAAAGTGCCAAAATGAATTAAATGCATCATTAAATAATTAAAATTGTCAATAATGATTTAAATGTGTTATTAATTAATTAAGTGTGTTGTAAATATTTATTTAATGAATTATTTCCAATTTTTATTAATTATTTAATGGTGTATTTAATTAATTCATCATGTCAGTGCTGGCGTTCCATAGGAGGCTGTGACACAGGTAGCGCTGGTTGACTCGACTCCATTTGAGTGCACACAAAGTAACCTGCACACTTTAGCTGTGAGGCTGCACGAGGGGAACGATAATGATGGTTGACTCTTTCTGTGCTGTGAACAACATTCGTTTATTTGCCGTTTTCGCAGTTGCCTCGTGCGTGAGAATATCACCAGGTGAACTCACGACAGTTTTTAATATTTTATTGTTCAAGAGAAAAAAGACTGCCGGGCTGTGTTTAAGGTAACCTCACACGTCACTGATGAAATATTCAGTGTTATATTGCCGGGAGCAAACATTCAGAATCGTTTGGACTTCTGAATTAATGAATTCATATTTTTTTATACTACAACTTCAATTAATTATACGTGCATGTGCAAAACAAAATAATCCCCTCTCTCTCTTATTATTTTTCCTGTGGATTGTGAATAGTAGCCAGAAGACTAGACTATCTAGAACATTATATCGATATGTAATTTATATATCATAATATATAAATGTCTTATTTGAATGATTACTAGCTTATAGGTTAGAGACAGACAGACTGGTGGGTGCGCTCCAACACTCCAGCAGACAGAGAGAGAGGCACGCTGCACTGGAAACTTACTAAAAACCGCCTCTGCTTTCAGTGAGAAAATACAACAGCTTTGCCTTCGTCTGTTCCCAAATCTTTTCTACTTTCAACAGAAAATGTAATTTGCAGCAGTGACTTCATCCTCAGTATGTTTCTCCTTCTTCTTTATTCCCACTGATGCTTTTATTGGGAATAACGCAAAAACTGTGGGATCAGAATGACGCCACCTTGAAATGAAACTGAAAAAACCTGAAATAAATGTACTGAAAAATCTTGTATTGAAAGTGAAAATAAAATTGATAGTGAAAAACAATTAATTGAAACAAATTTTTTTTTCAGCTTCAATCTGCTGGCACTGTTGTGGCGTCCGGGGGCGCGCTGGGGGGGCGGGGATTCTGACCTGCGTGTATTTGCATACATTATAGAGGCCACTAGTGCTGACCAAGCTGCCATCGTTCTCTCTTCCCGTCTTTCAATGGCTGCTTCAATTTCAGCTTGACCCTCTAAACCGCAGGTAAGTAAATATTTTTGTCATCTTTCCTTGCTGTCCCACTGGGCTGGACATTAGTTTAGTTTTTTTAGCTACATCTGGTGAAGTTGTGGTAAAATGCTGGTATTAGCCTATTCGTCGTAGCAAGCTAGCCTGAAGCTAATATTTGCTAAATTTAGGGACACCCGTGTCTCTGTAGGAGACATTAGAGCACTTATGCAAATATGTGATGTCTTGATGAATCGAGCAGATATTAGAAGTTTACACAGAAACATTCTCGCATGAAAATATCTTAAAAGTTTATTTTGTGACCCAGACAGAGTAATATTTCAAACTCCGCCACTCTGCGTTCCTCCGCCACTGCCTCGTTTGAGTTTTGGACGAAATGCATTCTGGGATATTGCATTTCATCATTTCGAGCTGATTGGAGACCAGAACAGCCAATCAGATTTTTTTGCATCCAAGTCTGTGATTGGCTGGTTTTGTGGCACAAATATAACGGTGTAGAGAAAGAGTTGAGCGCGCACTGGCAGAAATGTTGAGAGCGCGAGCAACACATTGCGAGCGAGCGCAAATGCAAAAACTGAGTGAGAGGGGCTGCTGTGTGTGTGTGTGTGTGTGTGTGTGTGTGTGTGTGTGTGTGTGTGTGTGTGTGTGTGTGGATAATAGCAAACACTGAAATACATGTTTTGCACGCAGTAATGAATTTTGTTCACTCAAATTCAGCTTTTCTTCGCTCAAAATAAATTTCTCCTCAAAATGCAACACTTGCACCTGCAAATTTTTTTTACGTGCGCTCAGAAGAGTGGCACAAAAATAACGCCATAGTTGTGCAGGTCTGAGATCAGCAGTTTCCTGAAACACCAAACTGAGGTCCTGTTAATGCTGATGTATAGTGACACAGTTACAGGGGTGATTAATCCTTTTGACTTTTTGTCTTTAAATTTATCAATAAAACAGCTGCAGCTTTCACTGACAGCACATGTGGTACTTTAACCTTTGTACTGTTTTCTTCAGTTAATTTTGGAGTTACAGCCTGTTGCTCTTACAGTATAATACTCATAATAAGAGTACAGTAAGCGTGGTTAGTCACTGAGCAGCCCGGTGCGTTTCTCTTGATTTCTTTAGTCAGGGTAAATTCATTCACCTGCACGGGTTAGCTAAACGAACTTTACAAAACTAGTTTCCCCGACAGCCGAGTGGTCATCTCAGCTAGCTAGGTCCTTAGCTATCTAGGTATCTAGCTAAGGACCTTAGTTACGGATTAGCTTACAAACGCCAACCAGCGTGCAGCCTGTTACAGTCGCTCCTGCTTTTCTCTTAGTTTAGCTCTTTTTTCTTACGTATTCTTTTTTTTTCTGACTTGTATTTTCCTCCGTTTTCTATCTCTTACTCAATCATGTGGATTGAGAGAGTTTTTGTTCTTCTGGTGGCCGTGGAACTGTTACTTTTATCATGGAACGGGACCGCGGCACATCTCCTACACGCACGGACTGTTTACTCCAGAGATCAGCTGATCGCCCTGATGCCGGCCGGCTCGCTGGCCAGGCCCGCAGAAGTACCAGCTGAAATTTGGAGGAAAACACATCGGGGATGCAGAGGTCAAGGACAGAAGAGAAGAAAAAAGGTGACGGTGAGACAGCGGAGGCTCGAAGCGAGGAGGAGGTTTAAACCGTGTCTGCCGTCTATCGTGATGGGAAATGTGCGATCGTTGGCAATTAAAATCGACGAGCTCTCAGCACTGGTACGGAGTCAGAGGGAATACCGAGAGTGTAGCCTGATGTGTTTCACCGAATCATGGCTGCACCAGGACATTCCCGATGAGAATGCTTCCGTGGAAGGCTTCCACACTGTTCGGGCGGACAGGGACAGCATCGCTAGCGGTAAGCGTAAAGGAGGTGGGCTTGCTGTTTTAGTTAACAACCGGTGGTGTAACCCTGCCAACATAACAATAAAAGAAAGGACTTGTTGCCCGGACACTGAACTGTGGGCTGTTGGACTCAGGCCGTATTATTTACCCAGGGAATTCTCTCACGTCATCTTGGTGGCTGTCTATGTTCCCCCCTCTGCTAACCCCACAGCTGCATGTGACACTATCCACTCTGCCATAGCTCGGCTACAGACTCAGCACCCGAGTGCCTTTATTGTGATCTCGGGTGACTTCAACCATGTATCACTGGACAATACACTACCAACATTCAAACAATATGTGGACTGTCCCACCAGGGGAGAGAAAACTTTAGACCTACTGTATGCTAACGTCAAGGATGCATACAGCTCCTCCTCCCTCCCCCCACTTGGTAGGTCAGATCATAACCTGATTCACCTCACCCCCCGCTATGTGCCAATTGTGAGGAGGGAACCTGTGACCACCAGGACTGTTAGGAGGTGGTCAGAGGAGGCAATAGCGGAACTACAGGGCTGTTTCGAGGTGACCGACTGGGAAACACTCTGTGAGCCTCACGCCGAGGACATCAATGGGCTTACTGAGTGTATCACAGGCTACATAACTTTCTGCACCGACTCCATTGTTCCAGCTCAGACTGTTCATTGTTACCCAAATAACAAGCCGTGGGTGACTAAGGACATCAAAGCCCTCCTCAACAACAAGAAGAGGGCTTTCAGAGGGGGCAACAAAGAGGAGGTGAGGAAGATCCAGGTGTTACTAAAGGACAAGATCAGAGAGGCTAAGGACAATTACAGGAGGAAGCCGGAGTGGAAACTCCAGCAGAACAGCATGAGAGAGGTGTGGAGGGGCATGAAGACCATCACTGGATTCAGGCCAACCAACAGCAGGGGAGCTGAGGGAGGTGAGAATAGAGCCGACGAGTTGAATCTGTTTTTCAATAGATTCGACACCACAGTGTCTGCTCCCACCCCCACAACCTCACCTGCAGTCAGCCTGGAATCCAGAGCCACACCACTGTGCCAGCCTCTCTCTTCACATGTTGCCTCCTGTGAGATTCCTGACACCCCTCCCCCACCCATCACCTTCACTCAATACCAGGTTGAGATGCAAATGAGGAGACTTCACTCAGGCAAGTCTGCTGGACCAGACGGAGTGAGTCCCCTTGTCCTCAAGGCCTGTGCCCCCCAGCTGTGTGGAGTCTTTCATAAACTGTTTATGCTGAGTCTGAGTCTGCAGAGGGTCCCGGTGATGTGGAAGACATCATGCCTCGTCCCTGTACCAAAGACGCCACGTCCCAGTGGCCCCCAGGATTACAGGCCCGTGGCACTGACCTCCCACATCATGAAGACCCTGGAAAGGCTCATCCTGGACCAGCTGCGACCCATAGTAAGACCACATCTGGATCCCCTTCAGTTCGCTTATCAGCCTCGTCTCGGAACAGAGGACGCTATCATCTACCTGCTCAATCGTGTCTACACCCATCTGGACCAGCCGGCGAGCACTGTGAGGGTCATGTTTTTTGACTTTTCCAGTGCTTTCAACACCATCAGGCCGACCCTCCTGGGTGATAAGTTAGCAGCGATGCAGGTGGATGCTGCTCTGGTGTCCTGGATTGTTGATTACCTGATAGGAAGACCACAATATGTACGTCTCCCACAGTGTGTGTCTGACAAGGTGATTAGCAACACAGGGGCACCACAGGGGACTGTCCTCTCCCCCTTCCTCTTCACCCTCTACACCACAGACTTCAGCCACTGCACAAAGACCTCCATCTTCAGAAGTTTTCTGATGACTCTGCGGTGGTTGGATGCATCAGCAGGGATGATGAGACAGAGTACCGGGCTGTGGTCGACTCCTTTGTCACGTGTGTGAGCAGAATCATCTGCAGCTCAACGTGGCAAAGACCAAGGAACTGATCGTGGACTTCAGGAAGACCAGGAAACACTTGACCCCTGTTTCAATCCAGGG
Source organism: Maylandia zebra (assembly GCF_041146795.1). Taxonomy (NCBI): domain Eukaryota; kingdom Metazoa; phylum Chordata; class Actinopteri; order Cichliformes; family Cichlidae; genus Maylandia; species Maylandia zebra. The sequence continues at coordinate 37,115,600 of NC_135187.1, read as the reverse complement.
GGTCAGTGTTGACATTGTGGAGGACTATAAATACCTTGGAGTACACATTGACAATAAACTGGACTGGGCTAAAAACACCACAGCACTTTACAGGAAGGGCCAGAGTCGTCTCTATTTTTTGAGGCGACTGAGGTCCTTCAACATCTGCCAGAAAATGCTGAGGATTTTCTATGAGTCTGTGGTGGCCAGTGCGATCCTCTATGCTGTTGCATGCTGGGGGAGCAGGCTGAGGGTCGCAGATGCCAACAGACTTAATAAACTGATCCGTAAGGCCAGCAATGTTGTGGGGATGGAGCTGGACTCCCTCAAGGTGGTGTCGGAGAGGCGGATGCTGTCCAAGATAAAGACAATGTTGGATAACACCTCCCACCCACTCCATGACATGTTGGTCAGTCACAGGAGCTCGTTCAGTGAGAGACTGAGATTACCGAAAAGCACCACTGAACGACACAGGAAATCATTCCTGCCTGTGGCCATCTCCCTGTACAACGCATCCACTTAACACACTGTTTGCTGCTACAACTACACATGTTTCTTTTCCAAATATTTATTTATGAGTGACTTATGTATGTATGTATGTATGTATATATATGTATATATTGTACTATTCTTAGTTAGCGTATTGTCTGTCTTGTCTTAATGTTGGTTTAAAATGGAGCACTGTAACAAAAAATAATTTCCCCCAGGGATCAATAAAGTATTCTGATTCTGATTCTGATTCTGAAACACATTTAGCTTACCAAAAATAATGCGGTGGAGCCTCAGGTCCTCCTGTCTGGTAGTCCAATTTACTGAAGAACACCTCAGGCTGTCACTTTGAAATAGTCGGTAATGTAAACGCTGCCATTCCCGAACAGACACGTGCAAGTTTGTCCGTGACCGCAGCTGCGACGTCAGTGTTTTCTCCAGTCATTGGTCAGCATCATAATATATGCAAATATATGCGGGTCGGAATCCCCGCCCCCCAGCGCGCCCCCGGACGCCAAAACAGTGCCAGCAGAGTGAAACTGAAAAAAAATGACGGTTTCAATCAATTGTTTTTCACTATCAATTTTTCAGTACATTTATTTCAGTTTCAATATTTTTTTCATATTCATTTCAAGGTGGCATCGTTCTGATCCCATTGTGCAGGTTCACTATGACCGAAGCGCCACACTCACACTGACTAAAACACCATGCAAGTGTTACATGTTGGAAAATCCAGAGCAGTTTAAAGTTCAGGAAAGTTTCTTCATGGTTAGAGGTTGAAGTTGCTGATTTAAAGATGTGTGTTAAATAGTCTTTTATGATTGGTCAGAATATGAGATGTTAAGTTAGATGTTAACTCCCAGAAATCTTGAAAGTCAAGCAAATACATCCAGAGTCTCTGAGCCAACTGAGCCCAAAAGCAACTGTAACCCTGTGATTATTACAGTAAACATAGTTGTCTCTTCTGTGTGTGTTTTACTTTATAAAGACATCGATGGTGAGAAACACAAATGTTTTGATAGAGAATTTTGCTGAAGCACACTCATCCTCAGTCACAGATTGCTGTCTTTATTTTTCTGTCCTTGTTTGTACTGATGGACACAGTTATCCAGTGCATCACTGTTTCACAGGAAAGTATTGTTAAGATGTAGCGATGGCCAAATTGGCCAGCAGATGTCACTCTGTGGCTCGATTGAATTCCAGCCCAAGTGTTTCAGTGTTTCACGAAGCCTCGCTTCATCCATCACTACTCAGAGCCGCGCACTACCTCCTGTGCCCCTCCTGCTCAGGCTCCAGATGTTCTCAGAGTCTTCAAACCTCAGAGAACAACTGGGCTGGAACATTCTAAGGGAAAGAGTAAGATTTGGACTGTCAGTCAGTATTATTGGTAGCTTCTTTAATCACTCACATCAGAACTGACATGATCTCAGCCTGAGGCCGCCTCACTTTCAGTCACTGACCATTATTTTGTTGCCAGAAACCGCTGGCTTTCATTTCATTTCTCTGGTTGCTTCGTCCTGCTGGTCACTTCCTGCGCGGATGCCTTCAGATCCCTCTAAGCATTTTGCCTACTTTCACATAACGTCTGACTAATAACCTATAAAATAGCGCTGTCTTTTTTGCAGATATCTTCTTTTTAAAAACAAATATGTGTATATGACAACTGTTCTTAAAAGAACAAAAACATCAATAATCAGCAGATTTAAAATCTGTTCTTGAGAAAAGCCTGTAGTATCCAAGAAACAGTTTGACTCCTTATTTATCTGCTTTGTCTACTGAGTATTATTGTATTGTACCTTACAGTATTAAGCACCTTGAGGCAACTGTTGTTGTAATTTGGCACTATATAGAAAAAAATTAATTAATCGGAGTTTGTAACCACACCAAAGTATAGTTTAATAGTTTAATATCATATACCTGACATTTCCAGGACGCCTCTTCTTTCTGTTATACAGGAACAGTTTAGCAGGTTGTTGCACAGATCCTCGCTGCTATAGGCCTGTAAAGATTAACTTAAAGCATCATGTTAGAACTCAGTTAACAAGCTGTTAGCATCTGTCCTATCTGTGTTTCAGTTTTACCGTCAGATGTCCGCAAAGTGATTGTTGGTGAAGAAGAGCAGCAACAGTGGAGCCCCCTCCTGGACTCAGAGCACACACACATCAAAGAGGAGCAGGAGGAAGCCTGGAGCAGCCAGGACGCAGATCAGCTTCGACGTCCGCAGGAGGCCTGTGTCACCATATTAACATTCAGTCCCGTGAAAAATGAAGAAGATGCTGAGGAGAAACCAGAGTCCTTGCAGCTTCATCGCCATCAGACTGGAATGAAAAAAGAAGCCAGGAACTCAGACTCAGAAAGCCATTCAGAGCCAGGAACTGACAAAGCTTCAGACTCTTCTGAGACCGAGGTGAGTGACGGTGACTGGGAGCAGAACAAGGAACCTCAGTCAGGTCAAAAATGCCGGAAAAACCACAACTTCACTATTATCGACATTAACTGTAACATTGAGCGATCGTTCAGCTGTTCCGAATGTGGTCAGAGGTTCGGCAGAAAGCCACACCTCAAAGCACACATGAGAATTCACACTGGAGAGAAACCTTTTAGTTGCTCTTTTTGTGGCAAAACATTTTCTCAGAAAGGAAACTCCATCAGCCACATGAGACTTCACACAGGAGAGAAACCTTTCAGCTGCTCCATCTGTAAGAAAAGTTTCAGGTACAGTGGTGACGTGAGCAGGCACATGAAAATCCACACAGGACTGAAAAAAGGCCGCAGCAAGGTTAGCGACATGGTCAGCAGTGGCATTCATGTGAGGTCAAGACCTGGCGGGAGCTTACATCCAGACACTTCCTTACAACCAGGAAGTGATGTTAAAGCCCCAGAACCTGAGACTGAAGCAAACCACGAAACTTTGAAGGAACCTGGAGAATCTCTGCCCCATTTAAACTCTCTGAGGAGTGACGCTGTCTCTCTGAGTGAGATAAGAAGTACTGATAAGGAGGCATTTAGCTGCTCTGAGTGTGGACGGACATTCTGCCGTAGAGACCACCTGATCAGCCACATGAGAACGCACACTGGAGAGAAACCATTCAGCTGCTCAGTCTGTGAGAAACGTTTCAGCTGTAGCGGGAACATCTTGGCACACATGAGAATCCACACAGGAGAGAAACCGTTTGAATGTTCGTTCTGCGGGAAGAGTTTTAGCCAGAAAGGAACACTGCAGCTTCACGTAAGAATTCACACGGGAGAGAAACCCTTCACCTGCCCTTTTTGTGATAAAAGATTTGCGCACAAAAGACGCATGACGCTGCACATGTCTGTCCACACAGAGGAGAAACGGTTCAGCTGCAGCGCTTGTGACAAAAGGTTCACCTGGTATACGCAGCTCAAAACGCACAGGTGTGTCGGCGAGCCATCACAGCTCCGCCAGAACCAAAGTGAGAAGACAGTTCCTCTGAAGGAGTCCTTCAGCTGCACTGAGTGCGGTAAAATGTTCAGCCTCAAGGGCAATTTGAAGACACACATGAGAATTCACACAGGAGAGAAACCATTTGGTTGTTCAGTTTGTGGAAAGAGTTTTAAACAAAACGTGCATCTGACTGAACACATGACAATTCACACAGGGGAGAAACTCTATAAGTGCAGCATCTGCGGTAAAGGATTCAATAAGAAGTTACTTATTAAAAACCACACCTGTGTTTAAGCTTGGACGCTTTATCAGCTCTGATCACATCCACAGATTTATATTCATAAGTCACTTAATATTAAAGCTGTAGTGATTCATAGTATGTTTCTGAGTGTTACATACATTTTTGTCATTTATATTGAAAATATAGAGCATTGAGCCTAAATCTTCCTGCATAAGGTTTAAGTGCTGCATCCTGACAGCAACAAAAAGACTCTGGGATGTGCAATACAGTGGAACCCCGACTTACGAATACCCCATTTAACGAAAAATTCAAGTTACGAAGGCACTTAACGGCAATATTTCTGCCCGTGTTACAGCAAAATGCTCGCGTAACGAAATCCGCTGGCTCTGATTGGCTGAGCCCAGAATGCCTACAATAACCACAATGCCTTCCGAATCATGTGACAACCCCCTTGGCTTTCGTACTTGCGCTTCGCTGTTCCACTTGAACGACGTATTGTTGTTGTAGTTAGCAATTAGCCTATAGCCTATCTTTCACTCAAAAGGCGCGATGGGTGCTTCGACTTACAAACATTTTCGACTTACGAAAGACCCTCGGGAACGAATTAATTTCGTAAGTCGGGGTTCTACTGTATTTTCATAATGAACCTGTAGAATAGATTTGTCCAAAGAAGCGAGTATGTTGATTTAAATGTTTGTGGCTGAGCATACATGAAAACAATCCGCCTCACTTTTTAAATTTGTTTTATCAAATATTGCATCAAAATTATATCATTGTCTGAATACAAGAAAAACAAACCTGTTTAAAATGCTGCAATTTGAATGAGTTACACCTGACCCCCTCAGAATCAGCTCATCTTCTTCTGCAGGAGTTTAGCATATTTAATCACACTATGTTAAATTACGTTACTTTCATACTATGAGTATTTTCACTTACAGAAACTCAAAGTATTTGGTCTTCACTCTGTGACACTGCAGGAAACACCGACTATAGACCAAATCTGTTTCTGTTTGTCAGCATGAGCCATCACACAGTTCAGCATCAGTGTGATGAATCAGTCCTCTTTTCATACCAGGGTGATCTTAGTTCCTTCTGTGTCAAAATAATTTTCTGATATAGGAAGTTTTTAACCCTATGAAGCTGACTCGTGCCTGTGAAATCACGTTCTGTGTAACAGATTGGACAGACCACATCAGCCTAACAGCATTACGTCCTGAATAAGGTTTTATGACTGTTTGAAGGTTCTGGATCCCAGAGAACTCGGGCTTAATGTTGAGCTTCTCATCAGTTTAGAGGGGGGCTGCTGCTCGTTCATGTTGATCCATCCATGTAGAAGAAAGTCTGCTGGTGCTAAAGGAAGTTGGCCACTGACAGATTTTTCATGGAATGATGCTGCTGTTGAAATATTTACTCTTGAAACCTCCTGACTCCTGAATTTCCTTCCTTGCAGAAACATTTTCCGTTTGTGAATATGTGTATTTATAAATTTAGAATTCCGAGTCTAAAACCTTTACTGTCTGCACACTTCTTGATTGTGAGGCTCACATGAAGCCGAACTTTGACAACATCCCTTTAATGGCTGATATATATATATATATATTAGGGGTGCAACGATATTCGTATCGATATTGAACCGTTCGATACAGTGCTTTCGGTTCGGTATGCATATGTATCAAACAATACAAAATTTTAAATTTATTTTATCAACGTTTCTTCTGACGATGCTGTCTGTGTTGAGCGCTCAGTGGATCTGCGTTCGACTGCTCCGCCTAGGCTGCACTGTCGAGCGCAGATCCACTGAGCGCTCAACACAGACAGCATCGTCAGAAGGAAGAGCGCAGGGCAAGCTAGCAAGACAGAAGTTAAGCTCTCCTTGCAACATGGCAAATTGAGCCTCCCCCACCCTCATTCAGATCTGGCGTTTGGAACTATTTTGGTTTTCATGTGACGTATGACCCTGAAGGTAAGCGCGTCATGGACAAAAGTAAAACAGTATGTTGGATGTGCCATGCAATGCTCAATTACATGGGTGGGAACTAGTGCGTTAGCGCAGTCAGCTCGTTAACGTGTTGGCCGTCCAGCCCCACGCACGGGGCGATCGGCGGTAGCTCGTTAGCGGAGATTTGCCGTGTTGTGGCGTTAACGTCATTTCAGATTAACGCTGACAGCACTAGTGGGAACACAACGAATATGACTGCACATTTACTCCGACATCATCCTGGTGCAAAGACGCGTGGAAGCAGACAAAAACAACAAGCACGCATGCTACAAACTTTACCCGAGTCATTTAGACAGGCGTTAGCACATGATTCTCCTTATGGGGACCTGATATGTTTAATATGCTGCTGAAAGTATAGCCCAGAAGAAGCGGATAGTATAGCTTTTATTTTGGAAAGAGCCATTTCTCTGTAATAAACTCTCTTTTCCAAAGATGAGTGATTTCTCCATCAGATATATTTATTATTTTATTACTTTGTTGTTTCAGCAACATTAAATTTAAAAACTGTACTTTTGAGTTAAAATATATATTTATAATTTTAATAAATGACAAATTAAAAAGGCATTAACATTTTTTTGTATCGAAAAAATATCGAACCGTGAATTTTGTGAATCTTTTTTTTTTTTTTTTTTTGCCTGTCCCGTTTGGCTCTTTTGCATCAGAATTGTTGTCTAAAGGCAAACAAAGATGCCCAACGGATTTACTTTACCAAATTGACCATCCCAGCCTTGCCGTAATGGTCCATTTGATTCACCTTTTATTGTTCATTTTATTTTCACTTACTGAATACGGGACAGACTTGACTGGGGGAAAGAAGGGGAGAAAGAAAGAGGGAAAGAGAAACAGCTGAGAAGAGGGACGGGGGAGAAGGGCAAAAACCAACAGAATGAGCAGAAAAAAAAAGAAGAAAAAAATGCATATATCGATCACCTGGATCACCTGCTGAGAAAGAAAAAAGAAAACAAGCAGAAGAAAACAAGAGTAATAGAATAAACAACATCACGATGATATATGGGAATATGACAGTAAATACTAAATATTAAACATTATTGTGCAGCACATAAGATCAACAGAACACAGTGTGCTTTGAGGTAGGAGCCAAAAAGGGTGTAGTTTGTGGGTGTGATCACCCGTGTGTACACCTGTGAGCATGGACGCGCTTGTTTTTTGTTTTTTAAAAGGTTCCTTCATGTAATGATCTGCTAGAGGGTGTGGGGGGGGGGGCCACAGCCCCGTCCTCCAGGGCATGAAGCAGGTATGGAGGAGATCAAAACTCCAGACATCCAGAGGTCCCCAGAACACAAGAGACCAAGGAAGACCAACAGAGGGGCAGCTGCGCCACTGTCCCAGAAAGAGCTGAGGAGAGTCCCAGATGAGGGCTCACTCAGCAGCCGCGGAGCAGAAGCCAGGGGGAGTTGCAGTGACGCGCCCGTGAGCTCCGCCGGCAGCCAGCCGTGCCTGAGTGACCGAGCCCCAGGCCGAGAGGCCGGGGGCACCCCACCTCCGAAGTGGCCCGAGCGAGCCCCAGGCTCCAGGCCCCGATAAGCGGCCGCCAAGGAGTGAGCCGGTGTGTACCTGGACACCCATCCCCGGACACAAAGAACCACCAAGGCACCGATGTCTGAGGGAGTCCGCCACTGGCAGGGGAAGTGGTGGTGGGGGGAGATAGGCCTCCAAACCTTGGAGGGCCTGAGATGTCCCCAGAGAGGTGGCGCCTGACACCCAACCTGACATATAGACACAGAAATACAGACACACACATATACAAACATCCATTCCCACCCTCATGCTCTCATATGCACTTACTCCACACTCAACCAACGTGGAGACAGACATAAAGAGACGCTGTACACACGATCACACTCCCCAAGCGTACTCTACAAACCGGGTCTAGGTACCCTTGCCCCTGGAGGGGGGAACTGCACCCAGACCCAGGTGGTGTTACCCTTTTCCCTGCGGTGGGGGGAGGCAGACCGCCCCGACTCCGCAGCAGCAGGGAGGCCCCACACTCCAGACCGCAGTCGGACGGCCAACTCTTTGCACTTCTACTATATATAGATATATATGTATGTGTATATATGTGTATATATATATATATGTATATATATGTATATATATATACATATATATATATATGTCTCGACACTCGGTACTGAATCTGATCAAATGATCAATGATATATATATATACATATATATATACATGTATACATATATATACATATATATATATTAGGGGTGCAACGATACACAAAATTCACGGTTCGGTTCGGTTCGATACTTTGGTGTCACGGTTCGATATTTTTTCGATACAAAAAAATGTTCATGCATTTTTAATTTGTCATTTATTAAAATTATAAATATATATTTTAACTCAAAAGTACAGTTTTTAAATTTAACCCTAACCCTTGTGCGTGTTTTTTATTTTGACAGCGAATGCGCACCTGCGGACCACTTATGTGCAGCCCTGGTTATTTAGCTCGTCATATTGCAGCCACAGAAATTCTTTTGTCCATGAAACCATAAAGCTGCACTTTCTTTTTGCCTTATAGTCTGATTTGTCATAACTTCTCCGTTTTGTGGTAAGCTTTTCTTTGGCTGTCACTTCTTCACCCTGACCTGTCTTATTTGGCTCAGCAGAACTGAAATATATATCGTGCTGCTTTTACACACGCACTCACATAAGCTCAGCGATTCTCTGCGCGATCAACCTCTCGCATGTTTAAGCTGCGGGAGATTTCACTTGTCATGTTTGCATAGTAAGCTAACGATTAATAAGACGATGTCAGAGGAATTGGTGCACAAATGATCATCACTCACAGATCAGTGCTGTCATTGCAAAGTGAAAGCAAAAAAACAAGCGCAAATTCAAACGCGATTTCAATATGTCACATATTGACAGTGGCTCACCGATGCCAATGACATAATTACCCAGCTACATTTCTGAAAGAATGCAAAAGCATTGACATATATTTTTCCTACAATAGCCCGACGGGCAGGGCAGAGAGATTTTTGTAGCCCGACTGAAAAAATCGCTAGCTCCGGGACGTCGGGCTAGCGATTTTGCAAGCCCTGTATCTGATTGAGGAATCACTCATCTTTGGAAAAGAGAGTTTATTACAGAGAAATGTCTCTTTCCAAAATAAAAGCTATACTATCCGCTTCTTCTGGGCTATATTCTCAGCAGCATAAGGAGAATCCTGTGCTAACAGCTGTCTAAATGACTCGGCTAAAGTTAGTAGCATGCTTGTTGTTTTTGTCTTTGCACTAGGATGATGTCGGCGTAAATGTGCAGTCATATTCGTTGTGTTCCCACTAGTGCTTTCAGGTTAATCTCGTTGAAATGACCTTAACGCCACAACACGGCAAATCTCCGTTAACGAGCTACCGCCGATCGCCCCGTGCATGGGGCTAGACGGCCAACACGTTAACGAGCTAACTGCGCTAACACACTAGTTCACACCAATGTAATTAAGCATTGCATGGCACATCCAACATACTGTTTTACTTTAGTCCATGACTCGCTTACCTTCAGGGTCATACGTCACATGAAAACCAAAATAATTCCAAACGCCAGATCTGAATGAGGGTGGGGGAGGTCCATCTTGCAAGGAGAGCTTAACTTCTGTCTCGCTAGCTTGCCCTGCGCTCTTCCTCCTGACTATGCTGTCTGTGTTGAGCGCTCAATGGATCTGCGCTCGACAGTGCAGCCTAGGCGGAGTAGTCGAATGCAGATTCACTGAGCGCTCAACACAGACAGCATCGTCAGAAGGAAAGTTGATAAAATAAATTACAAATGTTGTATTGTTCGATACATATGCGTACCGAACCGAAAGCACTGTATCGAACGGTTCAATATCGATACGAATATCGTTGCACCCCTAATATATACATATATACATATGTATACATGTATATATATGTATACATGTATATATATATATATATATATATCATTGATCATTTGATCATATTCAGTACCGAGTGTCGAGACTTTGTACAGGTGCAGTTAGAACAGCATCAACAGACAGCATCATTACATTGAAAAATGGCACTTAACAACTAACTTACTGGGCAAATTTACATCAGTGACGGATCATCTCAGGAAACAGTTCGACCGAGCTGGCAGAAGGAAGCAAAAGATGTGAGGAGCAGTGTTGGTCAACTTACTTGAAAAAAGTAATCAGTAACTAATTACTGATTACTTCCCCAAAAATAAGTAATCCCGTTACTTTACTGATTACTTATTTTCAAAAGTAATTAATTACTTAGTTACTTAGTTACTTTTAAAAACACAATTTACAACCTGAACAGGTGATAAAGCGATAGATCTTTCAGCCCAATTCTACTTTTCTACATAATCCATCATACAAAATGTAATCAAATGGAAAAGTCTCTTTTTAAAACTTGTTTTATTAGTTTTAATCTTTTAACTTTATGCATCAAGCAAAGATTTAATTATATGCAACATTCTCTGACTGGAAGAAATCTGTTTAATATTTAAACCTATTTTCTGCACATTCCAGCACATAAGATAAAATATTTTTTGTGTTTACACTCAGTCTTTCAAATAGATGCAAGTAAAACACAGCAGAAAATAAATAAAGTCAAAGACTCAGCGGTCCTGTTGCTCTATTTTCACCTGTAAAGCAGGAGTGGAGCAGACGGAGGGTTAACCTGGTGCAGGTGTGCAGCGGTCAGTGGAAGAATTCGCGAGTTTCTCTGTGAGTTTCCCATTACGTCGTAGCTACTCGGTGCTTGTTTGGAAGTTTAGGGGTTTTTTTCGCTGTAAAAAGAAGTTTTCTTCCCACGCACAGCGGACACTAATGTTTTTGTCACTTTTTATGGGATCAAACTCAAAGTAAGGTCAGTACTTCCACGCTTTAAACGCTGCACGCTCATACTCTCTCCCACACTCGATATGTGATCCACTGTTGATCTGGACACAGCTGTTGTCACTAACGTCGCACTCGCTTACGTCACTGTCATGCAAAAAAATCACGGTTTTAGTAACGCAGTAACGCAGCGTTCCTACGGGAAAGTAACTGTAATCTAATTACCGTTTTTGCAATAGTAATCCCTTACTTTACTCGTTACTTGAAAAAAGTAATCGGATTACAAGTAACGCGTTACTGCCCATCTCTGGTGAGGAGTTTTGGTTGGATTGTGACTCAGAAAACTGAGAATAGATCAGGTCAATATAAGTCAGACAGTACCATTACAGTGATACAGCTGTGGATACCTCCAGATGTTACAGTAGACTTCACTTTGTTAGAAAAGGAGAAATGTGGATGAGGAGTTTACTTTAAATTCACATACAGTACAGAAACACATTAGTAAATATTACATATATTTACAAATGTATACACATACATCTAAGAACATATTTAAATAGAGTTGGAGTAGCTACCAGAGGTTAGTATCAAAGTAAGCAAAAGGATCAATTATAGATTTAGGACACACAGGAGAAATGGTTATGACATTATCAGCTGTCCAGACAGTTGAAGACACAAGACCATTAAGACCAGTCTTCAGATTCCAGTTCATTATTAGTACGTTTACAATGCAACCACTCAGAAAGTAGACAAGACATCAGAAACTCAACACCATAGAGAGTAAACACAACGGGACTAATGGTGAACTTTTTATGGGTACCAGCACATTATGGTCTCAAGGAAATGAAATGGCAGATAAGGCTGCAGAGCAGGACTCTGGAAAAAGATCAGTGGAATTCATTATCAGCTTTATCCATCCATCCATCCATCGGGGCAGCAGCCTAAGCAGAGAGGCCCAGACCTCTCTCTCCCCATCCACCTCCTCCAGCTTATCCGGGGGAACACCAAGGCGTTCCCAGGCCAGCCGAGAGATATAATCTCTCCAGCGTGTCCTGGGTCTGCCCCAGGGCCTCCTCCCGGTGGGACATGCCCAGAACACCTCACCCAGGAGGCGCCCAGGAGGCATCCTTGTCAGATGCCCGAATCACCTCAGCTGGCTCCTTTCGATGTGGAGCAGCAGCGGCTCTACTCTGAGCCCCTCCCGGATGGCTGAACTTCTCACCCTATCTCTAAGGGAGAGGCCAGCCACCCTTCGGAGGAAGCTCATTTCTGCCGCTTGTATCCGCGATCTCGTTCTTTCGGTCACTACCCACAGCTCGTGGCCATAGGTGAGGGTAGGGACGTAGATCGACCGGTAAATTGAGAGCTTCGCTTTTACACTCAGCTCCCTCTTCACCACGACGGACCGGTGCAGCGTCCGCATCACTGCAGCCCCAATCCGTCTGTCGATGGAGCCGCCTCCCTTCTCCTGTCAAGACCCCGAGATACTTGAACTCCTCCATTTGGGGCAGGAACTCATCCCCGACCCGGAGTGGGCACTCCACCCTTTTCCGGCTGAGAAAAGGGTGGAGTATCAGCTTTAGTCAAACAGAAATAAAAAGTTTATTAAAAGAGAAAGAGAGATGTCAAAAACGACGGGAGAAAGAAACGAAAGGGCGGCAGTTTTATATAATCCAAAGGAAAACTGTAGAAATGAGAAGTGCAGAATGGAGGAGAGAGAAAAACAATCCTTTCATGTCTCAGATTTGGGCGCACTGGGCTAAAGAGCACAGTATTTACTGTAGGGAAACACTGCAATACAAAATGTGAGCACTGTGGAGATGATGAGACAATAGAGCTTGTTATATTACAGTGCCAGAAGTGTGAGGAAGAAACATGACGATGATTTAAAACCTAAACAGAATAAAACTAAAACTAGATTTAATTGATTATCATATTATCTTAGACAAACACATCTGTATGGTAGGAGCTAATCCTTAATGACAGTCCTGTCCACACTCCATACCACCTGGTGGCGGTAACACACCAATTCATTGTTTGTGAACTGCCAATAAACACCAAGAAGAAGAAGAAGAGCATCCGGAGCAAACTGCGGCAGTCTCAGCTCCAGTGAGCTGGAACTCTGCTGCCCTTCACAATAAAAGCAGAGAACTATTAAAAAAACAAGAAAAAACAAAAACTTAATTTGAACTACAAATAGCAGCAAAGCTCAGTGAAGAGGCGCAGATGAAGTTTAGCAGCTCAGCTTTCCAGCACTTCGAGGCATGTGCGTGTATGTCTGTAATGATCACCCTGGTGAGACCTTTAACTTGAACTCTGACCCGAAAGTGTAGGTGTATGGTTGTTAGACGTTCAACATCACACAATAGACACGTCCTGTGCAGGTGAGGATGTGGAGGCTCGAGGCTCTGAAGCTGCTGATCAGCCAGCGGCTCAGCGCCGCAGTGGACGACATCCTGTGGCGCGTGGACCGCACCATCCGCACGCTGCAGGAGGAGGAGATGGAGAAGCTGGGAGCTCCCTGACTGCTAATCAGTGTCGGGGGCAGACGGAGAGGAGGGGAGGTGGAGCCAGCAGAGGGCTGTACTGAGTGCAGGCTGATGGTGCCTGATGGTGCAGCAAAAGGTGTTCATCACTGAGACTCGTTTCCAGAAACATAAAGCTTTTTGGTGGCTCATGCTTTATGTGCCTGATTCATGCTGCCTTCTTAGAGATTATTAGGCAGGTGGTCATAAAGTTGTGTCTGATTGGTGTATATCAAGAAAACACAGCTCATCTCGCTTGCGTTCTCTGCATGGCACTGGTTTCCATGAGTTCAAAATGTTCAAAAGCCAGGATCTGGGTGATTAATTATATCTCAGTTTGCAGTTCTGATTTCAGTCTCAACTGGTCCGCCTTCTGCAGCATGTGATTGTTTGGCCGTCAGCTTTTGTCTGACACTCGTGGCCATTGTGCTTGAAGCAAGCGAGACATCCTGCTGTGGAGTCACGCTTTCAGTTGATCTTGTTTCACAGGCAAAAACCTGGTAGTCTAAACTTAGCTGCCCACCATATGACATAATGTTTTTTAGCTCTCAGCCGTAAAAAGCTGATGAGGTATTGTTGTCTCCCCAGCAGGTGGCGTGGACATTCAAGAATGAGGCAACGTAGGATTTTCAAACTGATACCAACGGTGCATCTAAGAGGCTGAGGGGTAGAACTGCCATTATTTTTGTTATCAGTTTAAAATCTTTTAGTTTTAAAGTGCATTTCAGTCATGAATCTGTGTCAGAATCAGAATACTTTAATAACCCCCAAGGAAATTATTAGCTGTTTATATGCAGTGTTGGGAAGGTTACTTTTAAAATGTATTCCACTACAGATTACAGATTACATGCCCCAAAATGTATTTTGTAATGTATTCTGTTACGTTACTCAATGAGAGTAACGTATTCTAAATACTTTGGATTACTTTGGATCATGCTTTTTACAGCTACATGAATGTGCTATTGCTGTGTGATTTATTACTATTACTGAAGGTTACTCTCCATACCAACACCAACTAGATGTTTAAATCTTGATATAAAATGAGTAACAGTAGGTGGACATTAGGTAAGGCTGCACTTTTTGCAGCGATCTCGTATAGAAAACTATTCCGCGCGTATATAAAACAGGTCCGCGGCTCCGAACCGCAGTAAAGGGACCTCTGGCTGATACGTCGGGTTCTTGTCGGGCTCGCAGCTGAAAACTAGCTTTACTTTGTTGTCTGGGTCGACTTTGCTAGCGAGAGACAGAGAGAGGCGTTGAAAGGCTGCTGCAACGGAACTTATTGTTTCAGAGGAAACACGAACACAGCGTACAGTCGAGTCTTAATAGCTTACTCACAGCTGGGCTCATCAGGCTCTCTGTTTGGCTGCAGAGGGGCAGAGGTTAGTTGTTAAGTGCCATTTTTCAATGTAATGATGCTGTCTGTTGATGCTGTTCTAACTGCACCTGTACAAAGTCTCGACACTCGGTACTGAATATGATCAAACCTCTGTAAAGTGTCTGCTGCTGAACTATAGTCCTGACTGAAAACTCCAAGTAAACAAAACAGTGTTGCAGCAGTGTTATTCAAAAAAGCAATGTGATATCATGTAGTCACTTCCAGTTAAACCCCTCATGATGTTGAACACTTTCTCACACTTTTTCTGAATTTGTCCGTGTAACCCTCTCATCAAACCAAATAATATGGTTTGTATGACTTTAGCTTAATGACCTTACCGGTTCTTTTTCTTGTGAAAAACATTACCTTGGTCTTATCCACTGAAAATGTAAAGACCCACTCATGACTTTAAAAATTGCTTCCTGCACCTTTCCAGTAATAAACTCTAGGTTCCTTCCTCTCCTCCACATGATGCCGTCATCTGCATAAAGAGAAACTCCCATTCCACTGTCTATATTATGAAACACAACATTTATCATCAACTCCCTTGTGATGTTCCATTTTCTATCCTTACTATTTGCCTTCTGAAGAGGAAATCCTTCATCCACCTGTACATTCGGCCTGTGATACTCATCGTCCTCATTTTAATTAATAAGCCTTCTCTCTACATAGTATCATGTTGCTTTTTTGAACAACACTGCTGCAACACTTTTTTGTTTATTTGGGGTTTTCTAATTTCAAATTCCAAAACTGCATCTATAGAGTTTCTACCTCTGCTAAACCCGTTTGATATTACAGTATATACCTCTTTTTTCTCCAGAGGCCCCCAGGCCACAAGAGCCCAAAGAGGGTCAACAGAGGGGCAGCTGTGCCACCCTCCTTGAAAGAGCTGAGGAGAGCCCCCAGCAGCCACAGTGCAGAAGCCACAGGAGGCTGCGGTGACGTTCAATTCAATTCAATTTTATTTATATAGCGCCAAATCACAACAAAAGTCGCCTCAAGGCGCTTCATAGATACAGAGAAAAACCCAACAATCATATGACCCCCTATGAGCAGCACTTTGGCGACAGTGGGAAGGAAAAACGCCCTTTTAACAGGAAGAAACCTCCGGCAGAACCAGGCTCAGGGAGGGGCGGGGCCATCTTCTGCGACCGGTTGGGGTGAGAGAAGGAAGACAGGATAAAGACATGCTGTGGAAGAGAGACAGAGATTAATAACAGATATGATTCAATGCAGAGAGGTCTGTTAATACATAGTGAGTGAGAAAGATGACTGGAAAGGAAAAACCCAATGCATCATGGGAATCCCCCGGCAGCCTACGTCTATTGCAGCATAACTAAGGGAGGATTCAGGGTCACCTGGTCCAGCCCTAACTATATGCTTTAGCAAAAAGGAAAGTTTGAAGCCTAATCTTGAAAGTAGAGATAGTGTCTGTCTCCTGAATCCAAACTGGAAGCTGGTTCCACAGAAGAGGGGCCTGAAAACTGAAGGCTCTGCCTCCCATTCTACTTTTAAATACTCTAGGAACAACAAGTAGGCCTGCAGAGCGAGAGCGAAGTGCTCTAATAGGGTGATATGGTACTACAAGGTCATTAAGATAAGATGGGGCCTGATTATTTAAGACCTTGTATGTGAGGAGCAGGATTTTGAATCCTGGATTTAACAGGAAGCCAAAACAGGAGAAATCTGCTCTCTTTCTAGTCCCTGTCAGGACTCTTGCTGCAGCATTTTGGATTAACTGAAGGCTTTTCAGGGAGTTTTTAGGACTTCCTGATAATAATGAATTACAGTCGTCCAGCCTGGAAGTAATAAATGCATGAACTAGTTTTTCAGCGTCACCCTGAGACAGGATATTTCTAATTTTAGAGATGTTGCACAAATGGAAGAAAGCAGTCTTACATATTTGTTTAATATGTGCGTTGAAGGACATGTCCTGGTCAAAAATGACTCCAAGGTTCCTCACAGCGTTACTGGAGGCCAAGGTAATGCCATCCAGAGTAAGAATCTGGTTAGATACCATATTTCTAAGCTTTTCAGGGCCGAGTACAATAACCTCAGTTTGATCTGAATTAAGAAGCAGAAAGTTAGCGGCCATCCAGGTCTTTATGTCTTTAAGACATTCCTGCAGTTTAACTCATTGGTGTGTGTTATCTGGCTTCATGGACAGATAGAGCTGGGTGTCATCTGCATAGCAGTGTAAATGTATGCTATGTCTTCTAATGATGCTGCCTAAGGGAAGCATGTATAATGTAAACAGAATTGGTCCTAGCACTGAACCCTGTGGAACTCCATAATTAACCTCAGTGTGTGAAGAGGACTCTCCATTTACATGCACAAACTGGAGTCTATTAGATAGATATGATACAAACCACTGCAGTGCAGTACCTGTAATACCTACAGCATGTTCTAATCGCTCTAATAGGATATTATGGTCGACAGTATCGAACGCTGCACTGAGGTCTAGCAGGACAAGCACAGAGATGAGTCCACTGTCAGAGGCCATAAGAAGATCATTTGTAACCTTCACTAAAGCTGTTTCTGTGCTGTGCTGAGCTCTGAAACCTGACTGAAACTCTTCAAATAAACCTCTGCAGATGATCTGTTAGCTGTTTGACAACTACTCTTTCAAGGATGTTTGATATAAAGGAAGGTTGGAGATTGGCCTATAATTAGCTAAGACTGCTGGGTCTAGAGATGCTTTTTGAGTAAAGGTTTAACTACAGCTAGCTTGAAGGCCTGTGGTACATAGCTGATTATTAGAGATAGGTTGATCATATTTAAGATCGAAGAATTAATTAATGGCAGGACTTCTTTGAGCAGTTTTGTAGGAATGGGGTCTAAAAGACACGTTGATGGTTTGGAGGAAGTAATTATTGAAGTTAACTCAGAAAGATCAATTGGAGAAAAAGAGTCTAACTTAACATCAATGGTACTAAGAGTAGCTGTAGATGATATTACATCTGTGGGATGATTACTGGTAATTTTTTCTCTAATGATAAAAATTTTATTTGTGAAGACGTGTGGAGTGTGGTGAGGGGAGATGGGCCCCACACCTGGGAGGGCCTGGGATGTTCCCAGAGAGTCTAAGACCCAACCTGACACATAGACACAAACGTGCATTCCCACCCTCATGCATACATATACAAATACTCAGCACTCACCCGATGAACACTCACACTCCCCCCAGGTCCAGGTACCATCGTGCCCCGAGGGGCATCCGCCCCTAGACCCAGGAGATATTACCCCTTTCCAAGGGGTGGAGACAAGAAGACCGTCCCCGGTCCTGCAGCAGCATCCCAGACCCCGACCAGATGGCCAGCTCCTCCTCTCAACCTCCTGCCCCGAACAGAGAACGGGGGTGAGATGATTGCTATACCTGTTTGGACTACAGTGATCCCTTCATGTGAACTGTTGAGTTCATTTATTCTTCTGTATCCCAAACAAACGTTCATCTTCTTACCTGTTACTGCTTCTTTCTCAACCTCCCCCATCAACAACTTGAGTCCAATCATCCAATTCCCTGTCATCATCTTCCTCTACCTCAGTGGCCATTCCACCCACGGCCCACGCTCCCTTTTTCCAGCTAGAACTGGCTGACAACGTGTCACCTATGGCTGCTCCAAGGAAGATGTCCACATTTCAGCAGCTTATCCCTTCCACCAGTGAAGAGCTGCATGTGCGTTCAGGTCCATATCCAGATATGACAAGGTGATGGAGCTCCAGAGGAAGCTGTTGGATCTGATATCAAAGCTTGAGGAGCAGCAGGTAACAGACGAGTTCGTGCTCCTGTCAAAGATAAAGTTGAAGCCTTGCCACACAGGCTGCTCACAGGAGGCGCCCCACTGAGTCCACAGGTCTGAACTTCCAGACTTCTCTCATGTCTCTGTGCATCTCTGCCCTCTGACCTGCTCCTCAAACATCTGTGCTGCTTTTTGAGCCTCTAATAATCTGTCCATGAAGCCAGATAACACACACCAATTAGTTAAACTGCAGGAATGTCTAACTTTCTGCTTCTTAATTCAGATCAAACTGAGGTTATTGTACTCGGCCCTGAAAAGCTTAGAAATATGGTATCTAACCAGATTCTTACTCTGGATGGCATTACCTTGGCCTCCAGTAACGCTGTGAGGAACCTTGGAGTCATTTTTGACCAGGACATGTCCTTCAATGCATATATTAAACAAATATGTAAGACTGCTTTCTTCCATTTGTGCAACATCTCTAAAGTTAGAAATATCCTGTCTCAGACTGACGCTGAAAAACTAGTTCATGCATTTATTACTTCCAGGCTGGACGACTGTAATTCATTATTATCAGGAAGTCCTAAAAACTCCCTGAAAAGCCTTCAGCTAATCCAAAATGCTGCAGCAAGAGTCCTGACAGGGACTAGAAAGAGAGAGCAGATTTCTCCTGTTTTGGCTTCCTGTTAAATCCAGAATTCAAAATCCTGCTCCTCACATACAAGGTCTTAAATAATCAGGCCCCATCTTATCTTAATGACCTTGTAGGACCATATCACCCTATTAGAGCACTTCGCTCTCGCTCTGCAGGCCTACTTGTTGTTCCTAGAGTATTTAAAAGTAGAATGGGAGGCAGAGCCTTCAGTTTTCAGGCCCCTCTTCTGTGGAACCAGCTTCCAGTTTGGATTCAGGAGACAGACACTATCTCTACTTTCAAGATCAGGCTTCAAACTTTCCTTTTTGCTAAAGCATATAGTTAGGGCTGGACCAGGTGACCCTGAATCCTCCCGTAGTTATGCTGCAATAGACGTAGGCTGCCGGGGGATTCCCAGGATGCACTGGGTTTTTCCTTTCCAGTCACCTTTCTCACTCACTATGTGTTAACAGACCTCTCTGCATTGAATCATATCTGTTATTAACCTCTGTCTCTCTTCCACAGCATGTCTTTATCCTGTCTTCCTTCTCTCACCCCAACCGATCGCAGCAGATGGCCCCGCCCCTCCCTGAGCCTGGTTCTGCCGGAGGTTTCTTCCTGTTAAAAGGGAGTTTTTCCTTCCCACTGTCGCCAAAGTGCTTGCTCATAGGGGGTCATATGATTGTTGGGTTTTTCTCTGTATCTATGAAGCGCCTTGAGGCGACTTTTGTTGTGATTTGGCGCTATATAAATAAAATTGAATTGAAAATTGAATTAATAAGGTAAATGTCAAAACTAAAGTAACAGGAAACACTTTGGACTGAAACTGAAGATTTATCAGGGTAAGTAATCCTGCCTCACTGAGGGACAGCTTTAGAAAGCAAGAAGCTGAAGCTGAAATCACAAAAGTATACTGATCGACAGGTAAGTGCTGACAAGGTGCTAATTAGTAAACACAGTTTCTTTACTCATTCGGTGCTTCAAAGAGCCAGAACAAGGAGCTCTGTGTGGTGTTGGCATCTGAGTGCAATCCCAAAATCATTAAATTAGAGGGTCACACAGCAGATGACCTGGTGAGGGAGCATGTTGTTAACTAACAAAACCCACCTAACAAGTCCTGATGCATGCTCACTCATCCAGGTAAGTAAATCCCAGAGGTTGATTCTGTTCATCTGGACGTCTTCAGTGGGAGAAACATTTCATTGTCATCATCAGGTGGCTTCTTCAGCTGACTGCAGGTTTCCAATTAAATAAACAGGACATTTACACAATGACTGAAACCAGCACCACTGACTAACAATGGGCTGTGAGGTCAGTTTATGATCATTAATGTGCAAATTGTCACGACCATTGATCAACAACCATGAGTCCCATTCACAGAGAGTCGGGGAATGGCTGCAATTGATTGATTGATTGATTGAATCTTTATTTTGAACATGTTGAAAAAGTATAAAAAAAAAAAATAGAATTAAAAGAGACAAATGAACAAAGCAAACAAAAGGAAAACGAGCAACCACAACTCCAAATAACGTCCATGTTCAAAAAGGAGCAGGAAGAAGCATAAGCTTATTTAATCCCACCCCTTTTCCACTATCTAGTATCAATAGACTACAGAAATACCTCCTTGTAATTACATTATATGTTATGTGTAATTTTTTTTTTTTTTTTTTTTAAATATATACACATATATGTTTCTATCTATCCATACCTACGTATATACACACATATGCACATATACACATTTTCAATAACCCCATTAACACCTGAAGGATACACAACCTACAATTTTATATATTTTTAATATATATATATATATATATATATATATATATATATATACATACATATACATACATACATACACACACATACACATATATATACATATACACACACACATATATATATATATATATATATATATATATATATATATATATATATATATATATATATATACATATACATATATATATATATATATATATATATATATATATATACATATATATATACATATACATACACATACATATACACATACATATATATACATACATACATACATACATATACACATACATATATACCCATACCAACAAACCCGTGCATGCGCACACACATGAAAATATTAGACAAGAACACCCTATCAAATCTCTACCTTTTCCCTGTACCCTGTAAAAACCATATCCTTAAACCGCTTTTTAAACTGCGCCATGCTTGGACATTGCTTCATATCTTTACTTAGTCTGTTCCACAGCTTCACTCCACACACAGAGATGCAAAAACTTTTTAATGTTGTACGGATACGAGGATGTTTTAAATTTAATTCCCCCCTCAAGTTGTATCCCCGTTCCCTTTTAGAAAACATTTTTAGAATATTGTCAGGAAGCAGGTTATTTATTGCTTTATATATAATTTGTGCTGTGAGAAAATGAACCAGATCTGTGAATTTTAGAATTTTTGATTTTAAGAATAGTGGATTTGTATGATCTCTGTAACCAGTTTTATGGATTATCCTTATGGCCCTTTTTTGTAATATAAAGATTGATGATAGCGAACATTTGTAAGTATTGCCCCAAACCTCTGCACAGTAATTCAAATACGGTGCAATCAGGGAACAATAGAGAATGTGGAGTGATTTGTGGTCCAGAATGTGTTTTACTTTACTCAAGATTGAGACACTTCTTGAAATTTTGTTATGTATATGATTTATATGAGACTTCCAGTTTAATTTATCATCTATAATCACACCAAGAAACTTATGTTCAAGTACTCTTTCAATTTCCACACCATCTACATGAATCTGCACTTGTGCATTTCTAAGGGAATTCCCAAATAAGATAATTTTAGTTTTACTTAGATTTAGCGATAGTTTGTTCCTGTTAAACCATTTTTTAATTTTGCACATTTCTGAAGTAATTGTATCCAGCAGCTCCTTTAGATTCCCCCCAGAACAAAAAATATTTGTGTCATCTGCAAATAATACTAATTTTAATATATCAGATGCCTTACAAATATCATTTATATAAATAATAAATAATTTTGGACCCAGTACAGAGCCTTGTGGAACACCACAAGCAATGTCCAAGCATGATGAGGAATGGACACCCAGCTTCACAAATTGTTTCCGGTCACTTAAATAATTTTTCACCCATTGCAGTACAACCCCCCTAATCCCATACCGTTCCAGTTTATTAATTAATATGTCATGATTGATTGTGTCGAATGCTTTCTTGAGATCCAGAAATACTCCAGCTGCATACTGTTTCTGATCTATAGCATTCGTAATCTCCTCAATTGATTCGATTAATGCCAGAGATGTTGATCTTTTTGATCTGAATCCATATTGACTGTCAGAGAGTAATTTATATTTATCTAAGAATTTGTCTAATTGTTTATTAAACAGGTTTTCTAGGATTTTGGAGAATTGTGGTAGTAAAGAAACAGGCCTGTAATTTGTGAAGTGGCGTCTATCCCCGGTTTTATACAGCGGCACAACTTTAGCTATTTTCATTTTGTTTGGCACTTTTCCCGTCTGAAATGATAAGTTGCAAATATATGTTAGAGGTCCTACAATTCCTTCAATGACCTTCTTGACGATTTTCATGTCAATATCATTACAATCAGTAGATGTTTTATATTTACACATGTGTACAATGTCAATTATTTCTTTTTCCTCCACTGATGTGAGGAACATTGAGTTAGGGTTCCTATCAATCAGGTTTTCACTACAGTCTACTGATGGCAGTGACTCAGGAATTTGTTCTGCCAGTTTTGGTCCTTGGTAGAACCTCAAAATCCCATCCTTTCGTGAACCTCGGGACCAAAAATGGTCCCGCCCCAAATGTGCTCTAAAAATGTTATATATCAATATTTTTTTCTACTTTAAATTAGTCAATCTTTTAAAACTACTTCTGCTTAAAATATCCATGTCAAGTTTTAATTATATTTTCGTTGTTTTAACCCTTTAAATCCCAGTTTTATTACATGAGCGCCCTGTTTTTTTAGCCCCAAAAAACAAAAAAACTAAATATTTTCCAAAAAAAACATTTGAAGTAATATTTGTTTGTTATTATAATTAGGCCTTTAGATGGACTAAAGATTGGCACCAACAGTCATTTCGATCGCCTTTTATTTTTTTTTCCAGGAGCGCATTTCATAAAATGCACACTATCGACCACGCCCAAAAAGTGCTATAAAAAATTTATATATTAATATTTTATTCCACTTTAAATTAGCCAATCTTTTAGACCTACTTCTCCTTGAAATATTCATGTCAAGTTTTAATTACATTTCGCGGATTTTAACCCTTTATATCCCGGTTTCGTCACATGAGCGCACTGCTTTTTTTGCCCCAAAAACATAAAACATAAAACATAAAATATTTTCCAAAAAAAACATTTGAAGTAATATTTTATTGTTATTATAATTAGGCCTTTAGATGGACAAAAGATTGGCACGAACATTAATTTCGATCCGGTTTTAATTTTTTTTCCAGAAGCCAAAAATGTCCCCAGGCGGCGCTGCTGCTCCTGCTCCCCCGGGGAGGAGTGCCTCTGCCGCGGGTGTGTTTCGCGCAGCGCCGGAGCATATGGTTCGGTTCCCGTGTCTGCAGCACACACTTCCGCTACCACGTGAAAACAAATACGTCATTTCCTGTTGATTTAAAAAAAAAAAATAAAAATCAAACGAACCTAAGGGTAGAAAATGGTCCGGAACGAGCAGCGGGGCAGGCTGCTGTGGTACGCGGGAAATTAGTGTGCCTTTTCCGGGTATCTGTCTCGAGCAGGCCGCTGGAGAACATGTGTATGTTCCAGCAGGCGTCACATGTGGAGCAAGGGCGCCACCCGGTGGACAAATAAAAAAATTACAACTCCAAGGCCTGTAGTCCAAAACGAAACCTAAGCCGGAAACCTGACGATCGATTTGACCTTAATTTTTCTGGCGTGAAAAATAGCGTTTATAATGGGTTTCAATGGGGCACAAATCGGCCACGAGGTTCGATAGTGGATGTATGCCTTTTATTCAGCCATTTAAGCTCATTTAAAAAACTCAGACTGAAATTTTAAAATAAAATGGGAAAAAAATACATGTTTGAAAATTTGGCTATACTCCATTAAACACAGTGGAAATGGCGTGGAATTAAAAAACGGAAAGGCCACGAAATGGTCCCAGGTTCTACAGAGGGTTAAAGCTGTTGACCTTATCAGCAGTGTTTTCCATAATATTGCCATTATCGATAAAGTATTGTGGATAACTTTGTTGTCCAGAATTATTTTTAATGATACCGTTTAAAACATCCCATATTCCTTTCATATTATGTTTATTGTTGTTCAATATTTTACTATAATACTCCTTTCTACATACACGTATAATATTGGTCAACTTATTTTTGTATTTTTTATATTTATTTTCAGCTTCTTTTGTTCTTTGTTTTAGGTATTCCCTATAGAGTGTATTTTTCTTTTTACATGCATTTTGTAAATCCTTAGTGAGCCATGGTCTATCTGAATATTTGTGCTTTCTGTTGTATTTTATTGTTGGACAGTTTTTATCGTACAACTCCATGAATATTCTTAAAAATATGCCATATGCAATATCAATATCAGCTTCTTTGTACACATTGTCCCAGTCCTGATTTAATAGATCGTTCTTAAATGCAGTCATAGTTTCTTCTGTCCTTACACGTCTGTATCTCAGTTGTTCTTCATGCTGATTTTTCTTATAATTAGTGTCATAAACTGCAAAAACTGGTAGGTGATCACTGATGTCATTAATTAATATTCCGCTCACAATGTTGTTTTCCATATTGTTAGTGAAAATATTGTCAAGTAAGGTGGCACAATGTGGTGTAATTCTGCTAGGCCTGGTTATTTTAGGATGTAAACTCAAACTGTACATAGTGTTTAGGAATTCGTCGGTCATTTTATGCTTTTTTGGATTCAACAGGTCAATATTAAAATCACCACAGATAAACACAACTTTTTGATTTGTTTTAGAGAATATTTCCTCTATGAAGTCATTAAATACTTGAATACTAGAGCCAGGTGTTCTATATATACAGCTAATTATTACATTTTTCTCTTTTTCCTTATAAATTTCAATTGTTATACATTCTAGTAAATTATCAATTACAGTTGTCATACTTTCTACCACCTTGTAGTTTAGGTTTTTATCCACATACACAGCTACTCCCCCTCCACTCTTGTTCCTTCTATTTACAAAATTCACTTCATATCCCTCCAGTCCAAAGTCCATTCCTTTCTCCGCATTGATCCATGTTTCAGAAATGGCAATAATTCCAAATGGATTTGTCAACTCATTTAGATATTCCTTTATATTGTTGAAGTTGGCATACAGACTTCTGCTATTAAAATGGATTATTCATAATTTATTTTCCGTGTTGATGGTGTGCTTAAACTGTTCATCAGTGAAGTAGCAGCAGTTACAGCTGATGTTGTAGAAGAAATTATTTTCCGGGTCTATATCCTTTTCTAAGTCTAGAACATTATGGTCTGTGTATCGAAATGTTCTCAGTTCCAGATTATCATAAAGAGATTCCAATGAGTCATGTTGATATTGTTGCCGGATGCAGATGAAGTTCTTTTGGACTGTGCCATGTGTTGTGTTGTGTGTCACGTCACATGTGTATTCATACCTCCAGAGTAAGTTGACCTCAGTATTTGTCCAGCTCTTCCATATTTCTGATGACCAACACTTTGGCTTGTTCCGGTGTTCCATTGAGTTTAATGAATACTTTGCAGTTGGTGGTCCATGTATTTTGAATTTTTCCCTGTTTCTTCAAGTAATGTGCTTTCCTGGCAATGTCCACATTTCTTTTTATCAGATGTTCGTTCATGAAGACATCGGATCCTTTCAGTTTCCTTCCTTGTTTTAACAGTGCTGTTTTCTGTTTTCTGTTTGCAAATCTCACAATGATGGCTGGTTTGTTACTGTCATTTTTTCGGGGTAGAGGGTGGCAAGCCTCAATGTTGTTATAATCCACTTCCACACCTTTGGACCGTAGAAAGGTAACCACTTGATGCTCCGTGGAGTTGACATCTTCCTCTCCTGGCCCTCCTACATTGTCAGTGGCGACCGCCCGGGCGTATGACCGGGGTTTGATGCGAAGCCCCGTGATGATAACATCGTTCATCCGGGTGTCCTGCTCCAAATCCGCCACTCTGTTCTCCAGGTACGCCAGCCGCCGATCCTTCTCGGCGTTCTGGATGCGGAGAGCCTTAACTTCCTCGACCAGGTCCAGGATGGCTTTCTGCTGCAGTTTGACAGTAGAAATCTCCTCTGTCATAAACTCCAGCGACTTCTTAATATCGTCTCCTTCCTCGGCTGACAGAACTTTTTTCGGGCCCATGCTGAGAGACGCTCTCGTAGCTTTGCCGTGACGACCGGCTAGCTACTTCCCAGAATCCTTTAACCAATTATGTGACCAAATATCGTTTTCAAGCTTGCTCAAATTCAGCGAGGAAACACAAACTTTGTCCACTCAGCGATTAATGCAGATCACAGCAATAACGTAGTGGCTTTCTGTGCAAGCTCATCTTTTCAGTTCTGAGGTCTTGTGGTGCAACTTTGCAAACCTAAGCTGTGCTGCCGTGTTCTTTTCTCCTGGCGACCATTTCAAACAAGCCACATTTGTTCAGTCTTTTTGAAATTGTATCTTTTCTTTGCAGCAACACTGGACACAGAAAAGATACAATTTGGGGCTCTTTACTGCTGGATTGATTGTGGCATTGTGTTAACACAGATCAGTTGCAATCACAGCATTGTAAGGAATTTAAATTGCAGAAATGTGAAAAGGAACAATAAAAAGACTCATTTTGATAATAATAGATAATAATCTATAATTCAGATACAACAGCATGACAACAGCACACTAACACCATCTATTCCCACAGCAGGACAGGATGTCTGGAGGTAAACTAGGGCTTCTCATCTCTGGACAGTCTTAGTTCCACGTTTACGTTAATAAGCTCATTGTCCTGCAGTGTCCTATGGGACTGCACTCAGACTACTCTCAGTCCTTTTCCACTGTTTCCTGTTTTGTATAAACTGCACTCTTCTGCGTGCTATTTATTCCTGATGTCTTTAGTATTTATATATATTTTACTCTGCACAGTTGGTGTGGAGCACCTATAATGTCACTGTGCATGTACAATGAGAATGACAATAAAGGGCTATTCTATTTCATTTTCTGTGCCATTTACTGACTAAATAGTGGAAAGCATATGAGCCCATTTCAATGACACAGAGCACAAATAATCTATGGTAGCAACATTATGATCAGTGCCTGCTCACCATTTAAGATTTAAATTTAAAGTGCCAAACAACTACTATAATCAGCCCATAATAACAACAACAGCATCTAAGTGCTGCAGCAGAGCTTTACTCAGTTTAATGAGATGTTGTAAAACAGCCACTTGAGGTCAGTGTTGTTCTAAGTTAAGTCCAAGTTTTCTCTCATGTGGTTGTGTCCTGAAACTGAGGTCAACGCGTGCCAGTCCTCGGTGACCTCAGTGAAGAGGTGCCATATGCTGCTTCAGCTTCACAGGAGCCTGGAGCAAGATTACAACATGATCCAAAGCAGTGACGCTCATGAAGGAGGGATGTCTCCCTGCAGCCTGGAGCAACATCAGTGTTTCTCTGTAAGGAAACAGAGTAATAAGAAACTTTAACATAAAAGAAGAATCCAGAAAGCTGCTGGGCCAAAACACCAAATGGTTCAGGTTGATGTTAGAAAGAAGATTTCCAGTCAAATCTTTGACTCTTTGTTTGCATAACTCTGAGTATGATGAGAACGACTCTGGCACCTGATTACAGGTATGTCGCGTTGGTTTGTTGTTTATATCCAAAGCACCTCACAAAGTTTCATTAATTTCTTTGTTGAAATGTAATTTCATTTCTATTTGATGATCCTACTCTCTGCTTCATCGAGGCTGGTAGAATCGTCTCATTTTAAGTTAGACAGCTGTTTGTTTTTTTGTCCAGAATGACGCATCTACAGGATGTAAGGCCGAGAACTTCAGAGACTTGAACCAACAAAATTTAAAATGCTTTGCATCCTTTTCTTTTCCTCACTGAATGCATGAGTTTGGATTTATTTTGGAGTTTCTCTCATTCACATAGGCTCAAATATGTACATATACTCACTTAAATCTTTAATAAGTGATGCTGAAGGTTCTACAATATTAACTTCTTGGTGATGATCATGATTGAGTGCAGCTGGTAGCTTCTCTTTGTCTGGCCGCTCTCATTACACTGACCAATACTCAGAGCAGTGCACATCTCTGTCTGCACTATCAGCATCAAACACTACAGTGGAGCAAGTTTACACTGAAACACGAAGCACCTACTCCAACATTGGCACCTCAAGCTCAACTAAAACTTGTAGCTGCCCACACCGACAGGCCAAACGCCCCGTGGAGGAGACAAACACTGAGCCAGTTCACAGAAAACTTTCTTCCAGTCGTCATAACGGACACAGCTGGTTGATCCAACACGACAAGTGTCCAAAACACACATCACACATCCAGACTTCAACGGCACTGAAAACTTGCGTTCTGCGCCTTGCTACGGGACATTGAATCAAATATTAGCAGGCATGCGTGTTTATATCTGAGCCTGTGTGCATATTTTTGATTGTTAAAATCCAAATTCAAAACAGGTCAAAGAGAGGATCAAAGGCACAACATGACCATGGTGACTGTATGTAACCATAACTGTGCTGCATTATTTACAACAGAGGTTGAGTGCAACAGGTTTGTGGTTGTGGTGAAGTATGTCCGGCTGTAAATTCCTGTGGTGCTCAGAGACTTGTGTAATATTTTGGGATGTTTTTGTGGCACTGCACCACAGAATTTGTGGTACTGTTACCAAATATTCGGCAACTGTAGCTCAAAGCAGGTCAAATCCTACAATCAGCATAACAAAGCAGATCCATTGAAGGGGGCGTGTGTGTAGACCGAGCACCTAAAGTGCTTTAAAGCGTTGTAGCAAGATTAGGAAACTGCTTCACCGGCAATTATCAGGTCACTGCTTCAAAATAAAGAATAACTTTCAAAATGCTGTAAATCGATTGTTTATTTCATGCCTGTGTCTTACATGCAATGGCAGCCTATAGCTATGGACAGTCCATAATCACTTCACTGTCCTGAGAAGACTGAGAGCTCTTCAGCTTGGTGAGGTAGCTGACTGGCTGTGCCCCGGGGACAGAGGAATCACTGACCCGTAGCCAGTTCTCCTCCAGCATCAGTGAACCCCACATATTATCATCCGAGTGAGTCATCAGTGGCACTTCAGCACGGCCGAGGTTCTTCATGCCAGTCTTCTTATTTTTAATCCCCCGGTGAGCCTTGTTTGAGCTGTCGCCTCCCCCCTTCTTCTTACTCTCTTGCGTTACATCCTCCCGTGTGTGCTTCCATCACGTTCTGGTGAAATATTTGGAGGTCTGCCAGCAGCGTTACTCTGCCGTCGTGTGCAAATGTGGCAAGTGCACGTGGGCGCCCACTGAAAATGTTTGTGCGCGCAGATTCAAAGGTGTGCGCGTGTGTGTTCGCAGCATTTTTCTTTTCTCACACGTGAATTCAATTGATGGCTTAAGGCTGGAATCACTGAGAAGTGTGCCTTTGTATATATCTGTGTGTCTGGACAAATGCATGAATGGACAGCTGGGTTCACTGCTTTTAGGGCCTTGTTTGTGTGCCCATGTGTGAACAAGCAGGAGTGAATGTGTTGAAAAGAGTGAATGAAGAAAAACAGAGAAACAGAGGTATTGGATGGGTGTTGTCTTACAAGCAACAACAGCACATTGCAGAAAGAGGCATTTTCAACCAATTTATTAATCCTTTTAGGCAATGTTCCCTGTTCAGAAATGCAAATTGAATCAATCTGAGTCTGACTTTTAAGACTTTCAAGTGGGATTTAATTAGAAGCCGAGGCGCACAGTTTTAATGAGAGAGGGGGTGGAGAGAAAGATAGACAGAGAAGGAGAGAAAGGGGAGAAGGAAGTGAGGGAGGGAGGGGGAGTCGGTGTTTTAATGCTAGTCCTGTGGGATTGGGGTGAAGGACACAAAAACCCAGCACTGACGGCTTTCTTAAAAAGAGGAATTCTGTCGTTCCATCGGGCCTTCTGTCCGTCAGTCTTCGTCGTCCTTCACCTTCGACTTGGCTGTTTACGCCCAGGGAGGGGTCCGTACTTCGGGGTCTGTGTGGTGACAGTAAACAACCCCCAATCCAGTCCAAACCCACACAAAGCCCTCAGCAGGCGAACAAATCACCCACTTCAGCTGTGGTTCTGCCATCTCTGAATTCTTTGTCTTTTTGTGTTGCTGTTATTTACTCCAATACTATTTCTCTTTCCTCCTCCAATTCCACCTCATCATCCTCCCATCATTTTCCAAGCCCTAAGCTGACTGAGCCTCCCAAAGCCATCAGGTCTGATTGTCTGATCTTGAGGCATCGAGTCCGCTGGCTGAAATGAAAAATGAGGATCCCGCTCAGCCTCTCTTTTTATTTTGTTTTCTTTCCCTCTTTCATTCATTTTTCCTCGCTCCCCCTTTTTCTTTTCCCACCTCTCTTTCACACTCCATCTCCCTCCTTCTCACACAAACCCACAAAGCTCTATGTCGGCTCTTTCACTCGTGTTTCGTCACCTTTTGTGGCCTTCCCCACACCTGCCAATCTCACCCCGTTCCTCCTCTCCTTCCTGTTCATTTGCTCCTCCTAAATGACGGACTGTTAGTTACACTGTTACAGGAATATGTGAAGGAGAACAAGAAGAAGGAAATATTATTGGGTGAAGCTTTACATTACAGCCTGTGAGACACAGCGGTGATCTACAAAATGTTTTATACCAAACTTCAAGATTTAAGTGGAGAAATACAGAGTGCAACAAATTTGTGTTGATGACAAACCGTGAGCACAACTACACTGAGAGTTAGCAAAGTGTGTTATGTTGCTGTCGTTCATTTCAAAATAATGTTTTTATGAAATAGTAAAAGCGTGTCACTTTAAACATTTGATGTTTTCCTGTGTTTTATGAATAATGTATCATATTCTGAGAATTATCTTATTATCGTTTTATGATCTTCAAATCGTCCTGTTCTTCTTGTGCATTTCACACAGTATTCAAACCATCACAAATTGAGGTTGTATTTTGTTTTCCCCTCTAAATATCAGCTGAATTATATCCTGACTAAATCCAAACCTAATCTCCCTTCTAGTTTCCTCTCATGTTGAGCTGTAAATAGCAGTAACGTGACTCACTGTGGGTGGACGTTACTCTGCTGCTTTGATTTCACCGGGCTAAGACTTGGTGAGGATGGTGATCCATCACCGGAGAGACAGCTGGTTCATAACTATTTGTTGAGGGGAGCAGAGGACGTGGTGTCTAGCTACAAGACATCCTGGATAAACCTGCAGTGCTATGAGTCGCATGTCTGAGGGAACAAGTGAGTAATAGACAGTTGGGGTATATTTAAATTATAAAACCAAATATTTATTCAGCATTTTTACATCTGCACTCTTTGGAAATTGTATGGGTCCAAAACATTCACTATACAACTATTATATATATTGTATATTATATATACAACTATTCAGTTTTTTACATAGACTGTTCAATCACCACGGCTCTCTAATATTAGAGACATTAATACAGGTTTTAGTGGTTGGCCCTGATAATGGTGCATATATAAACAGGATGGACAGACTGGGAGCTGAGTAAGAGGCGGCTGACAGTGTTGTCTGAGCCTGCAGAAAGCATCGGCCCCGTCCTGGGTTAGTAGTAAGGTGACCCAGGCCGGTGAAGCTGCCAGGTGTCAGTGTGGTAGATGGGTTGTGGTGTGTAAGGAGCAAGCTGATAGAGTGTGTGAGGTCCAGTCTATTGCTGCCATTAATAACCTAGATAGGCCTGCCAGCACCTTGGAGCCCCACTCCCATACATAACCCTCAGAGCAGCCAGTAGAGCCCCACAATGGCCTCCAAGGAGGCAAGTATACGCACGTCGACAAACTCCTCTGACTGCTGACGTTAACACGACAGAGAGGAAGAGTTGGACACCTGGTTTAAAACATGTCTCAACAGCAATTCAAGAGGTTATGGTCTCAGAAATGACATTTTTACAAAGTTTTCCTTCCCATCACTGAGCCCATTCACGCGAGACGGACGAAAGAAGGAAAAAATGAAGATATTTCAGTGTCATAAAGTAATGCTTCGTTCAGTGTGGGCACACCTCTGTGGTGAGAGGGACTTTTAAAAATCACAATTCACTGCAACATGGTGTGTCATTTCTGAGTGTCTTGACAGTTAGATCCCATCGTACACATCGACGCTGAGTGTGGGCATCCTTGTTGAATGAGATGGACATCCAGAGGAAGGTGCACAGAGCTTCTTCATCGTGCCGCAATACCTACTGATCGAACAAAACAGACTCTTGTCTCAGTCATCACAGCTTTTTTTTGTAGCTTTGTTTTATTTTACACTCAGAAGTCATGTTGGGATGGTAAAATGGGAGGTGCCTAGTTTAGGGCAAATGTAAGGACAATGAGCAAGAGTAAAAGGGACAGGAGGGCAGCAACGTGCACTCGTGGGTCCACTCAGACAGCGATGGAGGGATAAAGGTAAAGATGGATCGGAGAGAAGAGGCGAGAGGCTTTAATGAATTAATGACTGTTCTTACAACTAGATGCCTCCTAGCCGCAGCCGATGAAATAATAAATAAACACATGAATAAGTGAAGAGGCCGGGATGAGACAGCACTCTGGAGGGGAAGAAGACGGAGGATAGGAGTGGGTGAGCTGGGGGGGCTGGTAAGGCAGATAGGCTGTGAGCTTCTCTGGTGATTCGCTACAACATCAAGCAGCTGGAGGTTACTGAAAAATTTAGCAAAGAGCGGGGAGCCAGTGAATGCTAATAGAGCATTCCCCCACCCCACCAACTCGCTCCAGCACACTCAGACCACCTTCAGTCTCCGGTGACCTTGCTCGATGGCGAGATGGAGCAGCCACTGTGCATGCTAATGAGGCGGCGGCTACAGGCTTTGCAGGGTTGCCAGACGCTACGGGGCACCAAAAGGGCAAGTAGGGGCATCCAAATGACATGTTAGCATGCTCGGAGCCTGGACAGAGATGGGCAGGGTGCCACTCACTCAGGCCACAGAGGTCCATCAGATTATATTAGGGAGAAAAACTTTAACAAGAAGCATGTTAATGAGGGGCGCTGGACTTGAATACAAGTTCCAAAAGTGGCTCAAATAATAATGATCATTGCTTTTGTAGATAATGATACAAACAATTATAATTATAAGACAGCTACATGCTATACTATATAGTGCGAGTGTTTTGTGACTGTGAGTGTATAGAAACTGTAACCCTAATGTATCCATCTCACTGTGAAGATCAAATAAAACCAAACAGTTACAGCTCTAAGAGTGTGAAGGTGAACTTTCCATCTGACCTGTTTATCTTCTGTGCCTGCAATACAGTCGTTAAACCACAAACTTGTGTTTGAGTCCCCAGACTAGCCTTAACAGAACTTAACAATGAGTAAGACCACCAGGCAAATACACCAGTTATTTAGAGCATTATCTGACAAAAACAATTGTTTAAGATTAATTTTGGTTTTATTAAAGATTTTGATGATTTCAGCACAGACTGTAAACTTCAAATGCATATAAAGTAATAAACAAGGCTACAGGAAAATAAATAAATAAACAATATAATTATTACAGAAGATGAATGTTATGAAAAGTGAAACATTTATTTTGGATACTGTTTGGTATTAGTTGGGTTAAAATCCTGAAGAGATAAAAACAATTACTGTGTCTGAATATTAGCACTGACCTTACAGCTACAAGAGTCAGAGTTTATCGTCCACGTCTGTCCAAATCAAACCTGCAGGATGCTCAGCCACACTTCTCCACTTCAGTCTACACCCTCCACCTCCCCAGCCATCCTGTGCAGGCCTTAAACCCATTTGTTCTCTGGATTTCACTCTTTATTTACTCACATTAGTTCACTGCTCAAACAGCCAGCAACCCGCCTCCAGGCATGTGTTCACACATTCCCAGCTCCGGCTAAAAATCCCATCCCAGCAGAAACTATTCATCTTTTATCCAACTACAGTCTCTATGTATTTATTCATCAATTACAGCTAACTACCGTTGCAAATGTGTGTAAACAATTGTGTTGCTAGGCAGCATGCCAGAGGAGTGGTTTTACATTCAAAGTGACGCCCTCTGCCTGTACCCTACAAATATGGCCGTTTGGTCCAGTATCTAGAAGTTGGCCACAGAGGTTGTCAGCTTAGCTACGATCCTCTCTTTCAGGTCAGCTGCTCGTGTATTCAACACCTTCACTCAACATCCTGTAAGCCAGCATTTTCTAGTCGATGGTAGGAATTGTTTGTCAGTTGCTTCTCTGTCAGTGGTACATCCCATTCAGGGTGTTGGTCATCCATGATGATTTTTCTTCCTGTTCCACATCACCATCTGTCGTCAGGTGCCTGAGGCATTCTTGGAGAAGCTCACTTCCATCTTCCTCATGTATTCACTGATGCTTCATGTTTCATCCTGGATTGCAGCTCTAAACCTCACCTTCCTTCTTTCCATTGCTCATAAACCCTCCAGCTGTTGGACTTTGGATGGAGACCTCGAAGCATTGTGAGGAGTTTTGACATAAGTGGACTCAATCTTCTCCTGCAGCCAGCTTATTATTTTGGCTGGTTATCTGGTAACTGGTACGGCATATATATGGTATGAAGGTTCGGATGTTATTCTTACAATTCATTGGGTGTTCTAGCCTCTGTCTTACTCTCTGGAAGTATTTGGCTGTGGCTGACCTTCATGCATCTTTATCGTGGTTGGCCTGTGGGATACCCAGGTAATCGTAGCTGGCCTGTATATCTGCTGTTATGCCCTCTGGTACCTCCACTACTTCAGTCTGGATCAACTTCAGTCTCTTTGCAAGCAGCCATACATCCTAATATCTACAGTACATTCTGTGAGGTGGATCAGTAACTCTTTACTGTAAGTGACATTTGTTTGAATATATCATCAAACACACACACACACATATATATACATATATAATAAAAATATGCTACCAGTCAAAGGTTTGCACACACCTTTTTTAATGTTTTTTCTTTATTTTTACTATTTTCCACATTATGGACACAAACAGAAGACATCAAATACATGGAATTATGTACGGATCTGGTGTCAAGCCGGCACTGATGGCTGACTTCTGGCATGGTAAGCTGTATGTCATCCAGTTATGGGCCAGATGTAGATGGCACTGTTTATGTGATGGCATGCCACATCTGGCCCGATAATGGTTTGGTATGTGGCCCAGGTTCATAGAAAACAGGTCTGGCCCAGATCCGGCATCAAGCTGGCACTTCTGACTGACCGGTGTCATGGCAGGGTGTCTGTCAACCAGATGTGGGCCAGGTCTGGCAATGATGGCACTATTTATGTTCCTATTTTCCTATTTTAGTTAGAAGACCCAAATGCCATGTTGCAGTACTATACTGCTATGGTGGCCAACGTTTCAAATGCAGGTTTGACAGGTTTGTGAGTGTACACTTTATCCAAAACCTAGTGACAGTTTATTCATGTTTACCACCAGGTGGCTGAAGCTCAGAAGGTAGAGCAGGTCACCTACTGATCGGAAGGTTAGTGGTTCGATCCCTGGCTCCTCCAGTCTGCATGTCAAGAGTGTCAATGTAGTTAGGAAGCACTCAGTTTAGAGAAAGTGTGTGAATGTGGTGTGCTGTATAGAGCACTTTTAGTAATCCGGGAGAGCAGAAAAACACTATATAAGAATCAGTCCATTCACTGTGTGAACAGAGATTTGTCATGTTACTTTTGTACTATTGTGTTCCAGCACATGTTGTTATTACATGGCTTGATTAAGGGACACATTAGGCAAAGCAAGGCAAGGCAAGGCAAGTTTATTTGTATAGCACAATTCAACAACAAGGTGATTCAAAGTGCTTTACAGAGACATTAGAAACAAGAACAAATAAAAAGCATGATTTAAAATTGATTAAAACAAGCAAATAAACTAACTAACTAATTAACAAACAAACAAACAAACAAACAAACAAACAAACAAACAACAGTATATAAAATCAAAACAGATAAAATCAGAACAGTAGATAAAATCAGTAGTTAAATGTAAGTTTTGAAATTTAAGCTTAAAGTGTGGATTTGGTGCTTTATTCAAATGCAGCTGAGAACAGGTGAGTCTTCAACCTGGATTTAAATAAACTGAGTGTTTCAGCTGATCTGAGGCTTTCTGGGAGTTTGTTCCAGATATAAGGATGTAGATGTTAAACAGAAGGGGTCCCAAGATGGAACCTTGGGGAACTCCACATGTGATACTTGTCTGC
This sequence comes from Maylandia zebra, assembly GCF_041146795.1. NCBI lineage: Eukaryota > Metazoa > Chordata > Actinopteri > Cichliformes > Cichlidae > Maylandia > Maylandia zebra. The sequence goes on along the minus strand of NC_135187.1, from coordinate 37,078,960 downwards.
TCGGATGTGAAGTTACCTATTGATACAAAGTATTTCCTGTTTTCTAAGTATGTTTTGAACCAGTTTAGTACAGTTCCTGAAAGACCTGCCCAGTTCTCCAGTCGTTTGAGTAATATGTTGTGGTCAACTGTATCAAATGCTGCACTGAGATCCAGTAAAACTAGGACTGACATTTTTCCACTGTCTGTATTCAGACATATGTCATTAAACACTTTGGTCAGAGCGGTTTCAGTGCTGTGGTTCTGTCTAAAACCTGACTGGAAGGCATCGTAGCAATTATTCTGTTTTAAGAAGTAACTGAGCTGTTGAGAAACTGCTTTTTCAATGATCTTACTTAAAAACGGGAGATTTGAGATCGGCCTGTAGTTGTCCATTGTGTCTTGTCAAGATTGTCCTTTTTCAGTATAGGTTTGATTACAGCAGTTTTTAGTGATTCTGGAAACACACCTGATAATAAAGAAAAGTTGACGATCTGTAACAGGTCTGACTCTAAAGTCTTTGAGACCTTTTTGAAAAAACTTGTTGGCAGGACATCTAAACAGCAGGAGGAGGAGTTCAGTTGACCTAAGATGTCCTCCAGGTCTTTGCTGTTAATAGGTTGAAACTGTTTCATGGTGTTTAAACAGTTTTTTGGTGGACACAGTACATATCCTGGATCTGCTGTTGATGTACCAATTGCTTGTCTAATTTTTTGGATTTTTTCAGTGAAGAATTTGGCAACATCTGGGGCCAGAGCTGAAACTGTTCTGGGCCGGCACAGGGCCACCATTGTGTCTGCAACAGGCTTGTGCTGGCCCATGTATGGGCCACCTCTGGCAAACCAGGTCTGGGCCACCAAAGGGTCGTCATTCTTTGCGGTATGTGGGCCATGTGTAAGCACATTGTGTGGGCCAGATCCGGACCATACCAATTTGCTATGTGGGTAGAATTCATATTATGGCAAGAACCAGTCAGCTAAATAAAGAGAAACAACAGTCCATCATTACTTTAAGAACTGAAGGTCAGTCAGTCCCAAAACCATCAAGACTACGATGAAACTGTCTCACATGAGGACCACCCCAGTAAAGAAAGGCCAAGAGTCCCTCTGCTGCTGAGGATACATTCATCACAAACTTTCATTTGATATTTTGATAAAACAAATAAAATAACTCGTTTTGATAAAATTGTTCTGTTTAACTATTTTAAGGAAGAGCTTTTTTAAATACTTCACTTGTCAGTTCCTCCACTGTGTCAAGAAACATATACTGTGTTATATAGTAGAAGGCCTTTAATTGTAGGAGACAAAATGATTTTACCTTTGTAATGTTTTAAAATGCACAAAGGATTTAAAATCCTTCCACCACAGAAAACACCAAATTTAGCAAAGACAAAGAGTTAAGAACGACATGACCTTGGGGGCAGGTGAAGCATTTCTTTAGGTGGCTCTGCCCCACATAATCTCGGCTCCAGCTCTCTTTAGTCAGACCTTCAGGCCTAGACTGTCCCTTGGTTTCTGTCCCCAGCTGGGATGCTGACAGGCTGGATAAGAGGCTCGGGGGCGCCGCCGAGGAGACCCGGTGACATGATTTACAGGCAGAGCTGCTGGTGTTGCTGGGCGACGTCTTACTGCGGTCCCCCGCCACTATAATCGGAGCTCCATGTCCGGCTCCGAGGAGTCTGCCCAGGCTCACATCTCATCCTCCCCTCTTACTCCTCCTCACCCCCTCCCCTGCCGGCTCGACTCAACAGTGCACTCCCTCTCGTCTCCCTCTTCATTCTCCTGCTCTACCAGTGAGCCTTTGTGAAGTGCAGGGAGGGAGGGAATGCAGAGGGGATAGCAACAATAATAGCTGTGTTATGAGGGCCGCTCCTTTGAGGTGAGATCCACACTCAGACACACAGATACATGTATGCAGACGCAGAATCGTGGAAACGTAACACAAAGACCAACAGCAACACAATGGCCCTGCGCTGTCTTGCTTTCCATTGCGGTGGAGATTTATTGGCTACTATGTGGCGTGCCGATCCATCCCTGTTATAAAAGTATATTGTCTGGGCTCTACAGAGCACCACTGCAGTGTCTGTCTTGCTGTGTCAGAGCCTCAGCACCTCCACAGCTTTCTTCTCCACCCTCTATAATCAGTGGAGAGCAGTGGGAGTGACTTGGAGTCTGGCTCACTGCAGAGTGCTGGCTGTGAGCGAGGTCATCTGTCCGAGGCACTGCGAGTTTCCAGGGAGGGAAAGGGAGAGGGATGCAGGGAGCTAATTATGGGAAAATAGAGGACAATTAGGACTGGGCAAGGTTTCCCTGTAAAAACTTCTTTAACTTCCCCTTGATTTGTCAGTTTTTTGCATCATTAGAGTCCCTTGGACTAATAAATTATTTGGATTTTTTTTTTTTTTGCTGATTATCTTCAGTAGCTTCTCCACAGACGCCACACTGGCACCGAGCAAAAATGCTCTAACTGTAAAACACTAATCCAAATATGTGGTTTGGAACTGTTACTGACTGACACCCAGAAACTGGAACAAGTTAAGTTTTCTATTTAACATAAGGATGAATAAACGTTTGTCTTATTCTACACTTGTTTTCTCACCATCTTTGGATTTGGGAAACCTTTATGCTGTTTGTTAGCACATCAGTTACCAATGACTGCTTGAACAGCTCAACTAATAACACAACTATAGACGTTAAACTCATTTTCTTCATTGTTGATTCATTAGTTATTGTTGCTAATTCTCAAATACAATTAATAAAACCTGAAAGTGACGGTGAAGTAAAAAAAACACTGATCATTGCTTTACAGTGTTTGGCTGGGAACTTTTGTCATTTACATGCATTGTTCCAGCATTTTCATCATCTTTAAAATGCAGTAAAACAAACCCTTTTAATACTGTACCTGCTCCATACAGCTGCACTTCAAAGCTGTTCCTGCAAACTTGGATCCTGAAAACTTTGAATTCACAACTGGTGGGTTTGTTTTTTTTAAATGCCAGAGCATAAAAAGGCCATCATGCACTTAATGGAAATTCTTATAGGGATGGCTCAAAATACACTGAGGTGGACACGAGTAAAAGTATTCAGGTAGGTAAAGCCTATGAAAATGCCACTGTCAATAACATAATATCTCAGTCTGTATTTTATATTCAACCCCAGTCAGCAGCGACTGGCAGGTTCATCCATATTTTAATGAGATCGGGGCCTGTATTGACTAACCCATATATTCTAACCCCTGTTATGGCATCTTTTCATCAGATGCATGCATTTTCTGCAGCTGAGCCTGTGAAGCAGCTTGAGAGTCTGGGAGGACTGTGATCTGCGATGCACAAAAACGCCAGATGCAGGATTGGGAATGCAAGGGAGAGAGGAAAAGAGAGGAGCCCTGTCAGAGCGGTCGGCACTGAGGCCTTTAAGACTGTCAGCAACACGGCTCTGTGATAGAACCAGGCCGACTGCCGCTGTTGACAGAGTGTGTGTGTGTGTGTGTTCTCATGAGAAAGCAATGGAAGTAAAGGCATGTGTTTTTTTGTTTTTGTTTTTTAAAGATGTGATAGAAGGTTTGTCACTATAGAGCCTCTCATCACTTTTCAAAGGCGAGCTGACACTTCTGAGAATATAAACCTACTTTCTGAGTGCATGTTTGGAGCTTTATCGAACTCGAAAGAAACCCAACAATCCCCTTTTACTCTGATTCTCTTTATCATCAATCATCCCTTTCTTACACTTTACATACTTAAACTGTGCTGGGAGGCCAAAGTGTTGAGGTAATGAGTTACACATGTCCCTATTAATGAACTGGCACATGGTGGAGAACCTTCCCACCCGTCCATAATTGATATTAATCCCTGCTCTTTGGAGTGGCTCAGGGGAATGGTTGGAGGAGACGTTAATGCACATATGATACCTCAGGCTAACTCTTTAAATGAGAGACTGAAAAGAAAGAAAGGATATTAAAACTTGCCAGAAAAAAATGTTATCATGTAGGACTCTTAGCCAAAAGCAGAATAGCAAACCTTAATCAGCCAGAATATCAGAGAAACAATTAAAAACAGCTTACAATACAGTGAGACCAGTCTACAACGGCAAATATGTGTTCGAGAACTAAATCACTGTGACTAAATATTAGCGAGGAACAGGAAAATAAAATGTAACAAATGTATTCTATGTAAATTAAAATATGTCATTTTTCAGGTCTATAGACAACAAGGTGATCCATAGTGAGAGGAGGTGAAGCAGCTGGAATAAACCTGGAAAGGTCAAGATTTACCCTGGAGGCAAGAACAATGAAAGTCAGTAGAAACAAAATAGAATAAGGGAGAGGTGAACATGCACCGAGCAGAGATAGTGAAGGTGAATGGGTTTAGATACATGGAGTCAAATATTAGAAGCACTGGACGGTGCACAGGAGACGAGAAGGATCCAACTCAGGGTCACGGGGGGCCAAGAGCTTCTACAGCTGCCACAGCATGAGAGGGATAAGGCATAAATACAGACCACCATTCACACTTATAGGCAATTCTAACTGCATGTCTGTGGACTGTGGGAGGAAGCTGGAAAGGACCCACGCATGCAAACTCCACACAGGAAGGCCCCAGTGGAGACTTTCTGCTGCGAGGCAATGGTCCTGACCACCACTGTGCTGCCATAACAACAACTACTGATCTCTGGCCTGATTCTACAGCAGGTCCTGTTCAACGTCCTTTAATAACAGGAAGATTTAACCTCATACATTTGAACCAGTAAATAAATCCATAATTACTGGTGCCCAGTCAAACCTACAACAGTTTACTTTTATGTGCACTTTCTTACTTACTATATTAATGTGTTGTGTTCATACCATTCTGAAAATTTAAACCCCAAACAAGTGAAACTCCTGTCGAATGACATGGTAGAAAGTGTTGTTTTCTTCTCTGTAATAATGACTTCCTCTAGGATTTTGTTAGCTGTATCATAAAGTTATTTTTAAACACTTTAAACTATATTGGGGGGATAGCTTAGTTAGATTTAAGTGCAAAAACGTTTTTTTAAATAATTAGAAATATAGCTTTTAGGGATCAAATAACCACCGGTTAGAATGCTCTCCATCACTGCCATGCTTGAGGTAAGGTATTAAACCTTACCAAAGATACTATCACAGTGTCAGCAATGGTACTGGAAGCCTAGCAGAATGATGTCCACTATGTTCCAGTTTGGTCTCAGGATCCTCGGATATCCTTGGGTTTGTGGAAAGCCGGTTTTAGAAACTGAAGCATCTTTTTAAAACCTGGACTTTTACCCGTCACAGAGAGTTTAACAAAAAACACACAAAGCTACAGCCCAAGACCATTTCTTTCAGAAAATACTTTTTGAACAATGTTCCCTCTAAGCTGCGCGTGTGCACAATTATGTACAGAAAATATGTGTTGTGCACAAAAAAATCTAACTTGAATTAAAATTAAAATTAATACTTTAACAATTCTGTTTGCAGTGTGAGTCAGTGACTGGCTGCTCCCGTATGGGATCAGAACGATGCCACCTTATCCCAAAGTCCAGCCAATGATGTGATTCACATTCGTATATACGCAGCTAATCAACGTCGCTGACAGGCTATGACAGCGTCCTTATGTGCCGGTGTTTTAGCAAAGCGGCTGATGTGGAGTGAAGCCACGTTAATGACAACGTGTACAACCATTGGAGATGTGAGCAGGACAGACGGAACAACTGACGGACAAAGTGTGGACTTTATACCAGTTTTTAAATTGTGTTGATCGGCCACGTAAAACCAGAGTTATGATAAAATATCTGCAATGTTTGGTTTTCTTCCTGAATACTGTCGTTGTTTATATTTACTGCAGGAAGAAACGGTAAAAACGGCGTTTTATAAGGAAAACGCTCGAAAGCCTGTGAGCAAAAACACCAAAACTCCCAGCCTTTCCTATTGGTGGAAAAATGTACCATGTGGACCAATCAAAGAATGATATGGCAACATGGCCTTTAGTTGTTTAGGACGGGGGAAGTTTTAGGAGTGACGGCGTGTTTGAGATGTGAGAGATTTGAGACGTTTAACACAAATCTTGTGTAGTTAGTGTGTAGTTAGTGTGTAGTTAGTGTGTAGTTAGTGTGTAGTCAGTGTGTAGTTAATGTGTAGTTAGTGTGTAGTTAGTGTGTACTTAGTGTGTAGTTAGTGTATAGTTAGTGTGTAGTTAGTGTGTAGTCAGTGTATAGTTAGTGTGTAGTCAGTGTGTAGTTAGTGTGTAGTCAGTGTGTAGTTAGTGTGTAGTTAGTGTATAGTTAGTGTGTAGTCAGTGTGTAGTTAGTGTATAGTTAGTGTGTAGTTAGTGTGTAGTCAGTGTATAGTTAGTGTGTAGTCAGTGTGTAGTTAGTGTGTAGTCAGTGTGTAGTTAGTGTGTAGTCAGTGTGTAGTTAGTGTGTAGTTAGTGTATAGTTAGTGTGTAGTTAGTGTGTAGTTAGTGTGTAGTCAGTGTGTAGTTAGTGTGTAGTCAGTGTGTAGTTAGTGTGTAGTTAGTGTGTAGTTAGTGTATAGTTAGTGTGTAGTTAGTGTGTAGTTAGTGTGTAGTTAGTGTATAGTTAGTGTGTAGTCAGTGTGTAGTCAGTGTGTAGTTAGTGTGTAGTCAGTGTGTAGTCAGTGTATAGTTAGTGTGTAGTCAGTGTGTAGTTAGTGTGTAGTCAGTGTGTAGTCAGTGTGTAGTTAGTGTGTAGTCAGTGTGTAGTTAGTGTGTAGTTAGTGTGTAGTCAGTGTGTAGTTAGTGTGTAGTTAGTGTGTAGTTAGTGTGTAGTCAGTGTGTAGTTAGTGTGTAGTCAGTGTGTAGTTAGTGTGTAGTTAGTGTGTAGTTAGTGTGTAGTCAGTGTGTAGTCAGTGTGTAGTTAGTGTGTAGTCAGTGTGTAGTCAGTGTGTAATTAGTGTGTAGTCAGTGTGTAGTCAGTGTGTAGTTAGTGTGTAGTCAGTGTGTAGTTAGTGTGTAGTCAGTGTGTAGTCAGTGTATAGTTAGTGTGTAGTTAGTGTGTAGTTAGTGTGTAGTCAGTGTGTAGTTAGTGTGTAGTTAGTGTGTAGTCAGTGTGTAGTCAGTGTATAGTTAGTGTGTAGTTAGTGTGTAGTTAGTGTGTAGTTAGTGTGTAGTCAGTGTGTAGTCAGTGTATAGTTAGTGTGTAGTTAGTGTGTAGTCAGTGTGTAGTCAGTGTATAGTTAGTGTGTAGTTAGTGTGTAGTTAGTGTGTAGTCAGTGTGTAGTCAGTGTATAGTTAGTGTGTAGTTAGTGTGTAGTTAGTGTGTAGTTAGTGTGTAGTCAGTGTGTAGTCAGTGTGTAGTCAGTGTGTAATTAGTGTGTAGTCAGTGTGTAGTCAGTGTGTAGTTAGTGTGTAGTCAGTGTGTAGTTAGTGTGTAGTCAGTGTGTAGTCAGTGTATAGTTAGTGTGTAGTTAGTGTGTAGTTAGTGTGTAGTCAGTGTGTAGTTAGTGTGTAGTTAGTGTGTAGTCAGTGTATAGTTAGTGTGTAGTTAGTGTGTAGTTAGTGTGTAGTTAGTGTGTAGTTAGTGTGTAGTCAGTGTGTAGTTAGTGTGTAGTTAGTGTGTAGTCAGTGTGTAGTCAGTGTATAGTTAGTGTGTAGTTAGTGTGTAGTCAGTGTGTAGTTAGTGTGTAGTCAGTGTGTAGTTAGTGTGTAGTCAGTGTGTAGTCAGTGTATAGTTAGTGTGTAGTTAGTGTGTAGTTAGTGTGTAGTTAGTGTGTAGTTAGTGTGTAGTCAGTGTATAGTTAGTGTGTAGTTAGTGTGTAGTTAGTGTGTAGTCAGTGTGTAGTCAGTGTGTAGTTAGTGTGTAGTTAGTGTGTAGTCAGTGTGTAGTCAGTGTGTAAATAAACTGTTTACGTCCAACTTCTCTGCGCTTGAGTTCCTACTACCAGATTGTGACATAAACATCTGCAAAAAACTTTGTTGTTGTCAGGATCCTGGGTCTCCTGACCCAGCATTTTTAGTTCTGTGTGATATGTGTTTTATCGAGTACTCGTGTGATTTATTCTATGCTTTCTAGTTTGGATCCCTTGCCCCTCATGTTTCTCTGTGTCCCCTCTGTTCTGTGTAAAGTCCGTGTTTCTTGGTCTGTGTCTTCGCATGTTTTGAGTTTCTTGTGTTTTCTGTCACTCTGTATTGTGAATTATGTTCTCATGGTTGGTCTTTTGTTTCTCCCTCGAGTCTAGTTTCTTGTGTTCCAAGCTGAGTATTTCCCTCTGTGTATTTTGGTTCTTAGAGTCCTCTGCCTTATGGTTTATGTCTCTGTGTTTCTTAGTTGCTGTCTCCACCGTGTCAAGTTTGCGTCTCTGTGTTATATTTCCTGTTTTACTTTGAAGGTCCATGTCTAATGTGAATGTGTCCTGCTTTGCTTCCTTGTCTCGTCAGTTCTGATTTCTCCCAGCTGTGTCCTCCTGTGTCTCATTCCCCTCGTTACTTCCCAGTGTATTTAAACCCTGTGTTTCTCTGAGTCAGTGTCGTGTCGTCCCTCTTGCTGTGTGGGTCTCCCTGTGTGTTTTAGTTTGTGATTTTCTAGTTTAGTTTGCGTTTGTATGCTTTTTCCCTGCCAGCCAGTAAAGCTGTGATTTTGAGTTGATCGCTTGAGTCTGAGCGCCTGCATTTTGGGTCCTACTCCTACCTGCCACACAGTGCTTCCTGACAGTTGTCTGCATAACTCAGTTACTTTTTTGAAGTAGTAACTATATAATTAACTGCCCAACATTGGTCATTATTTACTGTATTTTGCAGACAGAGTTACAGACTCTCTCCCAGACCACAGACTCAGAATACAGTCAGAGCTTTATTTAATAAAAAAAAGAAAGAAAGTTGTGTTTTCAAAATTGGAGTTGAAGTTATTTTTCCTTCCAATAGTGTTAACATGCTGCACAGGACAGGAACAAGATTTTTTTTACATTTTCATTGTAAGTGGGCTAAAGCAGTTAATTAAAAGTAGTCTAACATAAATGCTGTAATTTGATTACTTTAATAAACATGTAACTTGGATGGATGCGATGCTGGCGTGACCACAGTGCACACGTCTGCTGTTGCTCACAGTGGTCCACGGGACGCTCAGGGAGTTTGTGTGTTCGCTCAGACACATGAAACATTACAGGGAACATTGTTTTTGAACTTTATGGATTTCCTAATTTTGATAAATTATGTGGTTAGGATTTCATAGAAAATCTCATAAATTATGTTTTGCATTTTAAATCTTACAAATCTCCTCTTCATAGCATGTGAAGTACTTCTTCCACTTTTCTCATTAAACTGCAAAGAGCTCTTCAGTCTTCGTGTCCAAAATCTGAATGACTGTTAAAACAAAGGGACAAGAGGCAATCACTGGTTTATATTCTGAACAGGTTTCATATTTAGAAAAGTTAAAAAACACACAATAAAGTAAATCCAAATCAGGGCAACAACCTCTTTCTTTGGCTTTTACTGTAGTGTAGAGTACAGTGTGTATTACAGAAATATTTACTTACTCTAAAAAGAAATTCTCTGACTGTGAGTTTGAGATTCTTTGACTGAGGAGGACGAGTGTAAGACACCAACAGAACAAAGTCAGGAAATACAAAGTACATGAAAAAGATTTCAAAATAAAACGATAATTCAATTCAATTCAATTCAATTTTATTTATATAGCGCCAAATCACAACAAAAGTCGCCTCAAGGCGCTTAAGTGACTAAACAAAACCCAACATCGTAGACGGAGTTAAGTTAATGCAGCAATGCAGGCACTTCAAAGGAATTTTTTTCACAAACACTAAGACTTTGGTTAAGTTCAGGCAGAGACACGTGATTTAATCTAAAGCTTGACAGTCCCCAGTGGGAACGTTCTCCAGTGAAACATGCTGTAATGCATACAGAAACCTGAAGCAGCCCCATGAATGAATATGACTCAGTTTGGTCCACAGTTGCATTCTTCTTTGCTTCCCACTGAGGACATTCATTGTGTCTATTCAGTCTTTCACAATATGACGGCTTTGGCAGCTTTTCTTCACAGTTCTCTTAGCAACTACAGCTGGTGCTATCACAGAGGCCCGTTGGACATCTGACAGCATTCATATAAAAGCTAAAGACAAAGATGTCAAGCACAGTATATGCTGAGGACCAAGTGTCCAGACAGGGAAACGGTGCAAGTCTAGCTGCTAAAGGTTCGTCTTACGAAGTTCAGATAAGTTTCTTCTGACATGTAAGTCGATAATGACCAGAGTTTTGTACGAGGCGGAACGTTTCCCTCAGACTTTGACTATTTAATCATTTTCATTCAGTCTTCAGCCTTAAAGCCAGAGAGACTGCTGGGAGCCCCGCTGTTTTGCAAACGCACTGATTGGACTTGAGCAAAGACACCATGACTGCACAGTGGCCCACTGGCTTCCCACAACGTTGTCTCAAACACACACACGTGCACGCACGCACGCGCGTGCGCACACATGCACGCCTTTACTTTTTATAACCAAGACGAACACAAATACACACTCTTACAATAACATGAGCAGACTGCATTCCTTAAAATACGCCCCTCATTTAGACACGTTTGTGCTCTTCAAGATGGTCAAAGCCTGTGTGTGTGTGTGTGTGTGTGTGTGTGTGTGTGTGTGTGTGTGTGTGCGTGTTCTTGTCTAGCTATCTTTGTGAGGACCGAAATCTGCATTCTGCGAACCAACAGTCACTTGTGAGGACACACTCACCGGTCCTCACAAGTTTGAAGCCTTTTTGAGGCTCAAAATGTGGTTTTAGTGTCAGGGTTACAGTTAGGTTAGGGTCAGGGGCTAGGGAAAGCATTATGTCAATGAAGGTCCTCACTAAAATAGCTGAACGGGGTTGTGTGTATGTGTGTGTGTGAGTGTGTGTGTGTGTGTGTGTGTGTGTGTGTGTGAGTGTGTGTGAATGTGTGTGTGTGTGTGTGAGTGTGTGTGTGCTACATGTACTACACTTGAAGCTGTACAATTAGATTAAATATAAGAAATGAAAAAATAATGAATCTCATATGGCTCCTGTTACTAAAAATTATTGGAGGGTCTTTGCCTCACAATATCGAGTGCCTCAAGGCATCTGTTGTTGTGATTCCAAGCTATATTTATATATACATTATAATTCTAAATGACACGATACTAAAAGAGAACCTGAAATGCAGGACTCCACCAGTTTGTTCAGTTCTGGATTTAACAGGAGGACCTTAAATGTTCGCTCATGCTCAGGTGAGGTGACAAACTTCTCCACAAACCACATGCATCTGATGATCGGAGTGTTTCTTCTCCTTGGTCAAGGTGGAATGCAGGTATCTCAATCCAGAGAGGAAAAACATTCCCAGACTTAAATATTCCCCAAACCGTGTTTCACTGAGGGTTTGAGACAGCGGGACATTATTTCCTCTCCCATAGTGATGCATGTACTTCTTATTTCATGCATATCTTTTACACTTGAATATTTCATATCATTAAACAAGTTTTGACATTAGAGAAACCTGAGCCAGTTTAAAAGTGTTTGTTGTTCTGCTTGTGTGTCTACTGCCACTCCAGGTCCTCCCACAGTCCAAATGAATGTAAGTGGGGTTGGGTAAATGGGTGATTCCAACATGTGTGAATGTGAGTACAGATTTTTATCTGTCTCTCTGTGTTAGCCGTGTGTCAGACTGGCAACCCCTCCAGATGTATCCCACCTATATGTTAGTGTGTATGTAATATGAATTTATTGTTCACACACAAAAAATCTAAAAAATATGAAACGATTGGCTCACATGCACCAACACATGCACCAACACATGCACCGAAGGACATTTGGCACCATCCCAACTCTCCTACACAAAGAGCCATTGTAGTTAACTATGATAATGAGCTCAATATGCCCTCCTCAGGAATGTGTGAAACAGGGCTGTTTCTGAGCAGAAACGCCCTCTTTCCCACAGTCTTAAAGAGCCAGTGGCCCCTCTGAAACATGACTGGCATACAAATGCCTTTGTGCCTTTGAACAGGGCCAATGTTTGGCGGCGGGGCAGGAGAGGAGGCGGGTGCGAGAGGGCACTCTGGCTGCTGCCCAAAATCTACAACAGCCATATGCAGAAGAGGTGGAGGAGCATCTCCCAAGTGCCTAGAGGTTAACTGTAGACCAGCAGGGCTGTGAGCTCTGATTAGCAATTACTTAATGAATTAATGGAGGAGCAGGCGTGCTCAGACATGCAAGCCAAGACAGTTATGGAGAAGAAGGTGCCAAATGAAACCGCTATAGGTGGTGGAGAACTGAAAGAAGCCATACTACGGGCAAATATCAGTATATCAAATGTTTAGATAAAATAATGACTTCCTTTTGGTATCCCAAACAACAAATATACTTCAGATCAAAAGGTTTTCCACAGGGCATAGGTCTCAAGTTTTAAAAGAACATCTACTGCAGACAATTTTTTTGTAAAACATTTCTAAACAAGTCTTAGCTGACACGCTCAGATTCACATGTTAGTGTTTAGAAAAGATGACAGAGAGGAATCTGCTTACCACCTTACTGAAAAGAGGAGTTCTCTGCATAGTTTAACCTAAACCTTGGTTTAGGACTCCTTGGCCTCTCTGGGAGCTTTGCTGTTAGCCCCTGATTGGTGGTCCTGACCAAGTGGGCCTGCTGCTGAGAGAACTTCAGCTGGAGATGGAGTAAAAGGCAGGGCTGGGAACTGGCTGAAAGTCTGCAGTTGTTCCAAAATTCTAAGATATAACTGACTGTTCACATCAAAATTCTTAAAAAACGAAAGCAAAGTGTTTTCATACAACGTTATGCCTGCAAAACTTAAACTTCTGTGGAACCATCTCCAGCTTTGGATTCAGCAGACACACAGCCTTCCATTTAATCATCCATTATAATTAATCCCTGTTTCTAATACACAGCGAGCTTTTGTGCTGTCTTCCTCCCATCACCCTCAGCTAGTCTGCTGGAGGTCTCTTCCTGTTAAAAAAGAATTCATCCTTGACACTGACACTGTGCTTGCCTCAAAGGGGGTCATCTAATTGTTGGGGTTGTCTCTCCAATAATGCAGGGTCTTTACCTTAAAATGTAAACCACCGTGAGGGAGCTGCTGTTGTAATTTGGTGTTTTTTAAATACAATTTAACTGAATTGAATTAAAATACAACACAGAGTTCTTAAGTTCTCCATAAGCATCCACTCACACAATAACGCCAAATCTTTTTTTTTTTTCCTTTTCCTAAGGCAGTATGGAGATGTAATCAAATGCCATCTACTCCGAATTATCAGGGTGGAACGCCGTAAGTTACTTTATATGACAGTTTATATAGATAACTTTGGATATTAATGCATATATATATATATATATATATTTTTTTTTTTTGCCTGTCCCGTTTGGCTCTTTTGCATCAGAATTGTTGTCTAAAGGCAAAGAAAGATGCCCAACGGATTTACTTTACCAAATTGACCATCCCAGCCTTGCCGTAATGGTCCATTTGATTCACCTTTTATTGTTTATTTTATTTTCACTTACTGAATACGGGACAGACTTGACTGGGGGAAAGAAGGGGAGAAAGAAAGAGGGAAAGAGAAACAGCTGAGAAGAGGGACGGGGGAGAAGGGCAAAAACAAAAACCAACAGAATGAGCAGAAAAGAAAATGCATATATCAATCACCTGGATCACCTGCTGAGAAAGAAAAAAGAAAACAAGCAGAAGAGAACAAGAGTAATAGAATAAACAACATCACAATGATATATGGGAATATGACAGTAAATACTAAATGTTAAACATTATTGTGCAGCACATAAGATCAACAGAACACAGTGTGCTTTGAGGTAGGAGCCAAAAAGGGTGTAGTTTGTGGGTGTGATCACCCGTGTGTACACCTGTGAGCATGGACGCGCTTGTATTTAAAAGGTTCCTTCATGTAATGATCTGCTAGAGGGTGTGGGGGGGCCACAGCCCCGTCCTCCAGGGCATGAAGCAGGTATGGAGGAGATCAAAACTCCAGACATCCAGAGGCCCCCAGAACACAAGAGACCAAGGAAGACCAACAGAGGGGCAGCTGCGCCACTGTCCCAGAAAGAGCTGAGGAGAGTCCCAGATGAGGGCTCACTCAGCAGCCGCGGAGCAGAAGCCAGGGGGAGTTGCAGTGACGCGCCCGTGAGCTCCGCCGGCAGCCAGCTGTGCCTGAGTGACCGAGCCCCAGGCCGAGAGGCCGAGGGCACCCCACCTCCGAAGTGGCCCGAGCGAGCCCCAGGCTCCAGGCCCCGATAAGCGGCCGCCAAGGAGTGAGCCGGTGTGCTCCTCCCCTTTGTGAGTGTGGACGCTTCATCTCTTTGCTCTTGAATGCTTTGCTTCTTATATTGATTTTTATTGATTTTTATGCTGATTTTTTCCCTTTTTTCCGTGTGAGGTTACCTGCGATAACTTCTGGACACTTGTAGATCATTAGGACTAAAGTGTTCTTAACAGAAACAGCAACATTTTATGGTTACCTTGTCCTCAGCGCTCCGTGTGTCTGTGGCCTAGACACAGCTGAAGCCTGATTACAGCGTCTGGGCACCAAGCAGCCTCAATAGCCTGGAAAGGTGCTAACCGCTAGGCTAACTAGCAACAAGATGCCTTCCCTCTCCACAGATGACTACCACAGCCTCCTGCAGAAGATTGCAGTACTGGAGACAAAAATTCATCGCTTAGAAGTAAACGTGGAGGTAAATGGACTGTGTGGAAATGAAACAACCTTGCCTTTGATTCAAAACAATGGCGATGAGCAAGCTAGTACACAGCTAAGGAGCACAGATAACATGACCAAGAAAGTAGACTCTGTGCATTATTATAAATCCTCAAGTGATAATCCCCCCTTAGACTGTCTTGGTGCAAAACCAAGACATAAATCATGTCTCCTGGAAGGGGGAGGACGTATCACAGGCAGGGCACAGCGAGCTGAAATCTCTGAAACCGACTGGCCTTCACTTCCTACGAGACAGAGAAGCTCTTCTACCCCTGTATACGGGAGGAAACAGGACTGGACAACAGTGAATAGGAAGGTTAACAACAAACCTCCAAAACAACTGAATGTGAAACTGCAGAACAGATTTGCTCCACTATCAAAGGACCCTGGATCTATATCGGACAACCATCCATCTAAAAGCAGCGAAATAAGGTCTGAAAATCTGTTGAAAAGTAAAAGGCCACAGGAAAGCTAAAGGCTAGGCCTGAAACTCTGATTGTGGGTGACTCTGCCGTAAAGGATGTACAAATGATGTGCGGTAAGAACACTAAAGTCCTCTGCTTTCCTAACGATATGGTCAACAACCTGAAGGAGAGAATTCTTCAAATTGCAGATGAATATCCAACTGTGACAAACATTGTTCTGCATACAGGGTCAAACGATGTGTCCAAACAACAGTCGGAGGTTCTGAAACGGGACTTTACTGGATTATTAAATACTGTAAACTCTCTGAATGCAGCTGTATTCATCAGTGGACCTGTACCGCCGGTCAGAGGAGGAGACGAGAGATTCAGCAGGTTGTTTACACTGAATAAATGGCTTATATCAGCATGTGCTGACCACTCAGTGCATTTTATCAACAACTTTAATATTTTTTGGGAACGCAGGCATCTGTTCAAAGCAAATGGATTTAATTTTAACAAGTCAGGGGTGAAACTGTTCACCTCCAACTTGTTTTATTCCATACGTCATCCATCCGTGCTTGGTGCCAAGGCTGAGATAAACGAGGAGTTATCTCATAAAGAGGAACAAACAGTACTCCAAGAACAGACAAAGCCCAGCAGAAACCTTGAGGAGGAGCTCCATTTGCCCCCACCCGGGAAGAGCCTCAGAAAGGAGAGACATCCATGGCATCTGAGGAAGAGCCTCAGAAAGGAGAGACATCTAAGGCAAGAAGAGGGGTCCCTATTTGCCTCCAACTCTCTCAACAACACCAACGACCAGGACAAGGGACCACGACCTTCCCCAGTCCCCCAAACCCCTGACAGGCCATCACCCTCCTCCCCCTCCCTTTCTCCCTCCTCCCCACACCTGAAATTCACTGAGGAGATGATGGAGCGGGTCAATGCTGGGCTCAGATCTACCCCCCGTCCCAATCCCTTTTTGTCCCCCATAAACCCCCCACCAGAGCGGCCAAAGGTTCGCCATCGAGCCCCACCCTCAACAGAGCAATCGAAGTCACATTGCCCAGCCTCGCCCCCCTTAGCTCCTCTTCATGCCCTGTCTCCGCAGTCTGATGCGTGATGTGTGAAGGGTCCGGGCTGCGAGGATTATGGCAGTGATGACTTTTCCCAGGAGAAGCTGGGACCCTGTTTACTAGAAGGTTTTAAAATTTCTGTACTTTTAGGTGACAGGAGACATGTGGCCTGGTCAAAACACAGAGAGCTGCACTCTAAAAGATCTTTAAACATAGTAAACATACCTTGTGTGCCACAGACTGCTCCCAAACACGAGGGGACAAGTAATACCTCTAAAACACTTAAGTTGGCTTTATTAAACGTTAGATCTTTAGCTGGGAAAACATTTTTAATTAATGATTTAATCACTGAGCACAGCCTTGATTTTATGTTTTTAAATGAAACTTGGTTGGACCAAAGTAACAGTGGAGCTGTTCTCATCGAGACGACCCCTCCTAACTACAGTTTTATCAGTGAGGTCAGGGCGAGCAGGAGAGGAGGAGGGGTTGCTGTCTTATTTAATGAATCATTTCAATGTAAGCAGCTATCTCCTGGAAGTTTTCAGTCTTTTGAATATGTGGCTTTACAGCTGAAGGCCCCATCCAAAGTTGTGTTTCTTAATGTTTACAGGCCTCCCAAATACTGCACAGACTTTTTTAATGACCTCAGTGAACTGCTGTCTGTGATCTGTGTTGATTTTGACTGTGTAATTATTGCTGGGGATTTTAACATTCATGTGGACAACCCTCAGGACAAAGGGACTAAAGACCTGAGTAACACTCTGGGCAACTTTGGGCTGACTCAGCATGTAACAGAGGCCACACATAATAGAGGACACACTCTTGACCTACTGATCTCCAAAGGCCTGAGCATTTCAAAGGTTACTGTGTCTGATGTGGGCCTGTCTGATCATTACTGTGTTTTCTTTGAAAGTAAAATCTCAGCCCACACAAATATATCAACAACAGTGATCACAAAACGGTGTATAACTGAACACAGTAGTGCAATTTTTAACCAGGTCTTCCCATTAACACCTGACCTGCCCAGAGGATCAGTCAATGAGCTCGTCAATAGCTTCAATGCTAACATGTTAAATGTAATGGACACTATTGCTCCCATTAAGGTGAAGGTTATCTCTGGAAGGAAAAAGTCTCCATGGAGAAACTCCACACTAGTGAAAAATGAAAAAAGAGAGTGTAGGAAAGCTGAGCGCAGATGGAGAAAAACAAACCTCCAGGTTCATTATGACATTTATAAAGAGAAACTTCACAATTATAATTTACAACTGAGGAGTGCAAGGAGGTCCTACTTCTCTGACATCATCACTAAAAACAGCCATAATGCTCGGGTCTTATTTTCTACAGTTGACAGGCTAACAAACCCTCCTGTGCCAGTGGCAGCTGAACTTCATTCGACCATGGCCTGCAATGACTTTGCCAAATTCTTCACTGAAAAAATCCAAAAAATTAGACAAGCAATTGGTACATCAACAGCAGATCCAGGATATGTACTGTGTCCACCAAAAAACTGTTTAAACACCATGAAACAGTTTCAACCTATTAACAGCAAAGACCTGGAGGACATCTTAGGTCAACTGAACTCCTCCTCCTGCTGTTTAGATGTCCTGCCAACAAGTTTTTTCAAAAAGGTCTCAAAGACTTTAGAGTCAGACCTGTTACAGATCGTCAACTTTTCTTTATTATCAGGTGTGTTTCCAGAATCACTAAAAACTGCTGTAATCAAACCTATACTGAAAAAGGACAATCTTGACAAGACACAATGGACAACTACAGGCCGATCTCAAATCTCCCGTTTTTAAGTAAGATCATTGAAAAAGCAGTTTCTCAACAGCTCAGTTACTTCTTAAAACAGAATAATTGCTACGATGCCTTCCAGTCAGGTTTTAGACAGAACCACAGCACTGAAACCGCTCTGACCAAAGTGTTTAATGACATATGTCTGAATACAGACAGTGGAAAAATGTCAGTCCTAGTTTTACTGGATCTCAGTGCAGCATTTGATACAGTTGACCACAACATATTACTCAAACGACTGGAGAACTGGACAGGTCTTTCAGGAACTGTACTAAACTGGTTCAAAACATACTTAGAAAACAGGAAATACTTTGTATCAATAGGGAACTTCACATCCGAGCAGACAAGTATCACATGTGGAGTTCCCCAAGGTTCCATCTTGGGACACCTTCTGTTTAACATTTACATGCTCCCACTGGCACAGATTATAAACAACAACAAAATAAACTATCACAGCTATGCAGATGACACACAAATATATATCACAATGTCACCAGGAGACCGAGGCCCTGTACAGGCTCTTGGTAAATGCATTGAGGAAATCAATAACTGGTTGTGCCACAATTTTCTCCAGCTAAACAAAAACAAACTGAGGTAATAGTCTTTGGCGCCAAAGAAAAACGATTACAGGTCACCAGAGAACTTCAATCTATACATCTAAAAACCACAAACCAGGCGAGAAATTTGGGTGTAGTGATGGATGCAGACCTAAACTTAGAAAAACACATTAAGACAACAACAAAGTCAGCTTACTATCACCTCAAGAATATATCAAGGATAAAAGATCTGATGTCTCAACAGGACCTGGAAAAACTAGTCCATGCATTCATCTTTAGTAGGCTTGATTACTGTAACAGCATCTTTACAGGTCTACCTAAAAAATCAGTCAGACAACTACAGCTCATTCAGAACTCTGCTGCTCGAGTCCTCACTAAGACCAAAAAAGTGGACCACATCAGTCCAGCTCTGAGGTCTTTACACTGGCTGCCTGTCCGTCAGAGGATAGACTTTAAAGTTCTGATGCTGGTCTATAAAGCTCTGAATGGTTTAGGACCAAAATACATCAGTGACCTCCTGACCCAGTATGAACCTTCCAGATCCCTCAGGTCATCTGGATCCGGTCTTTTATCAGTTCCCAGAGTCAGAACCAGACACGGAGAAGCTGCATTCAGCTTTTATGCTCCTTATATCTGGAACAAACTCCCAGAAAGCCTCAGATCAGCTGAAACACTCAGTTTATTTAAATCCAGGTTGAAGACTCACCTGTTCTCAGCTGCATTTGAATAAAGCACCAAATCCACACTTTAAGCTTAAATTTCAAAACTTACATTTAACTACTGATCTTATCTACTGTTCTGATTTTATCTGTTTTGATTTTATATACTGTTGTTTGTTTGTTTGTTAATTAGTTAGTTAGTTTATTTGCTTGTTTTAATCAATTTTAAATCATGCTTTTTATTTGTTCTTGTTTCTAATGTCTCTGTAAAGCACTTTGAATCACCTTGTTGTTGAATTGTGCTATACAAATAAACTTGCCTTGCCTTGCCTTGTGTACCTGGACGCCCATCCCCGGACACAAAGAACCACCAACGCACCGATGTCTGAGGGAGTCCGCCACTGGCAGGGGAAGTGGTGGTGGGGGGAGATAGGCCTCCAAACCTTGGAGGGCCTAAGATGTCCCCAGAGAGGTGACGTCTGATACCCAACCTGACATATAGACACAGACATACAGACACACACAGACACAAACATCCATCCCACCCTCATGCTCTCATATGCACTTACTCCACACTCAACCAACGTGGAGACAGACATAAAGAGACGCTGTACACACGATCACACTCCCCAAGCGTACTCTACAAACCGGGTCTAGGTACCCTTGCCCCTGGAGGGGGGAACTGCACCCAGACCCAGGTGGTGTTACCCTTTTCCCTGCAGTGGGGGGAGGCAGACCGCCCCGACTCCGCAGCAGCAGGAAGGCCCCACACTCCAGACCGCAGTCGGACGGCCAACTCCTCCTCCTAGCCCCCCCCGCTCCAGCAGGCCACAGAGAACGGGGGTGAGAGAAGACTCCAAACCTCCCTCCACCCGCTCATTGTAGTGTTGATGCATGTGTGTTCTAAGGTGCCTTTAAAACCCAGGAGGGCATGGAGCTACCTGCCAGAGAGGAGCAGGTAAGCGCATGGTCCCTCCTGCTAGCCCTCAATGTCTACGTGTATTTAACATTGAGAGGTGGGCAACGACGCCAGGGGTGGGGTGTACACCCTGATGGTACTTTGGATTCCGTGTATCGTGCCCACCCCCAAGATCCTATATGTATGTGTAATGAGAGTGTGAGTAATGTGAATGTCTAAGTTGTGGGATAAAATTGAGGCAGAGGCAGCCAGAAGGGGACGGGGGGGGGACGGGGGGGGTGTAGCCTCCTCTGCACCCTGGTGACATACCCCTACTCCAAGGTCCTGCATGTGTGGGTGGTTGTGGTGGAGCGGGAAGAGGGAGGCAGCTGGAGATGGGGAGGGAAGGATAACACCAAATCACCTGCCTGCAGCTGATCAAAGAGGTCCATATATTTTTCTAAGACCTCTAAAATACTGTCTATAAGCTTCAGGTACGAGTTCATAAGCTGTCAGGGGGGCACTATTTAGCTGTCCTCAGCAGAAAGGACAGAACAAGCTTCCCGGCTCTTACCTGCCAACTTACAGAGCATCATTACAGCCTACACATCCTGAGACCAGTGTAATGCAGTTGCTATCAGGTCGTTAAGTGATGACGTGATGAATCCTGCATCCGGGTCCAAACTACTCTGTGTTTATTAAGGCTTTTGTGTTTTAATGCTTTGTATCTTGTTCTATTTAATCTACAAGCCTGTAAAAACCATCAGTGATCACTGTCGGCTTCTCTCGGCTTTTATTACCGCTAATCATTTTAAAGCTCAGTTTTTAAACCTTTCGATGTAACTACAGCCCAGCCCGGGCAGCAGTATATTAATGACTAACCTCGTATTGTGGATGGATTATCTCAGTTGAAGTTTGGTCCGTTTACAGCATCCTGCCATGCGATTGCATTTGTCCCTAACCATCAGGAACCCTCACGTTAACTTTGATCGAGTGGAAAAAAGTTAGCGTTCATCCTCCAGCTTCACTGTGTTTGTTATGCTAACATAACATAGCTGTTTCGCTAGCAATCACGCAGCACATCATTATATAGCAGCTAGCCCAACTTCAGTAACCCTACAAACGTCACTGCTGTTTAGTTTTCTGTCTTCATTTATGTTGGAAGTGATAGCAGAGCTGTACGTTTGAATTTTTTAGAAATCTCTCAGTCAGAACATGTTATATCATGCTTAGGTGGAAGCTAGCGAGCTAACTTCCTGCTAACTTCTTAAATTCTGTTTTCATGGATGCCTGGATGTTAAACTTAATTGTTACACCTGGTAAAGTAGCAACGCTGATCATTTTATTAAAGATGAAAGACTTTAGACAGTTTTTAACTCTCAGTGATGCAGCAGTGTTCGTTTGACTTTGGGACCTGAAGCGGAGCTTGGGCCCAGGCACGGCTAATGACGTCAGACTTAAAGACCGGATTCATTAAAATGTAGTGGGAAAAAAACAACAAGACTTTATTCACAAGGCAAGAGACACCTGTGCACCAGGAGGTGTAGCAACAGTGCTTAAGAGCTCCAGCTGTATCAGCCTCTACTTTCTTTAGTTCCACCTCCTTCCTGAATTGGAGCTCCATCTCTCATACCTCTTTCTCCAACTCTAGGTGTGCCAGACATACTCTCAGCTTTATGTAATCAAAGCACCACCCAACCCAGTATCAGGGCGTAACAGACATGCCTGTCCACCGTTCATCCTTTGCTTCTCCAAAGGGTGAAATGGTCAGACTTTGCAGCAAGCTGCAGTCCCAGGAGAGGGAGATATTTAATTTCAAGCCAAAATAAAAAAAATAATCACAGGAAAGTATTTAAACTCTAACACATTTACATGTAAATATGTATTAGCCACCAAGTTTAATGGTTTCTGGCATAGAAGGACCCTGGTATGCACTTCGTACCCTTCTTGTCAGTAGCAACTTCTTGGCTTTAAGTATATCATCTCCCCCTGCTGGTACTGCAACTTCTGCATGTGTGCCCATTTCAGGCTTTGGAGAGGCAAAGCTGACTGACATGTCTATTACACACGTAGACACTGGGTTATTATATTGGGTTGCACCACTGTACACACCAGCGAACACAAACGTAGGCTAGCAACAACTACACAGCTTAATTCTAAAGTTAAACACAATCTACTACAGAAGTCTGCTCTTACTTACTACTCATGTCCTGGTAATCCAAAGCACTCAACCATCATTACTTGTGTTTTGGCAGGTTGCTTATGCCACAATCTTTGAATTCAACCCAAGGCCAGCTCCAGCGAGGTTCAACAAACTGTAAAACATCCAAGCACTACATGTCAGAGTTCACAGCCCTCAGTCAGCATGCTATATGTTAAAGTTCATCACAGCAGGAAGAGACTGAATATGTTTGGAAGGAGAAAACTGTTTCTGTATGAAAGAACACAGCAGAACTGTAAAGGTTTACAAAGTGGGTCTGAAAAACTGAAAATTAATGACATTAACCCAATGACTCCATAAACCTCACAGAAAGCATAAAAGACACAATTTGTGTAACTTTAGCTGACATAACTACACAAACATATGAAAGAGGTTGTTAAAAGATCGCACTTGCTCAGGCGAAAGCTTCTTCCAGCTTATTCTGCTTTTCTAAGTGTTTGTTTTTCACTCTTAATACTCTTCTGTTGAAGCTGAAAGGAAGGATGTGATCCTAACAGTGGAGTTCCCTCTCAGACCACTTCAGCTTCAACATGGATTTTCTTTTGTTCACTGTTCCAAAAGATATGGCTCTGTTTTGCTAGAAACACATTTATGAGCTTGAATAAAGTTGGTGGGAAATATTTAACTTCAGTAGAGGTGCAAGATATTTAGAGCAGCGGTCCCTAACCCCCCGGGCCACGGACCGGTACCGGTCTGTAAATTCTCGACTGTCTCACACTTCTGTTTAATCAGCTTTCTGTTTGACGTTTAGTCAGCTGTGTGAAAACCAAGGAGGAACCCACCCGGGGGATTAATAAAGTTTTATTTTATCTAATCTAATAACTTTAATCTCAGCCAAACCAATTTACTCACGAACAAACAAAACACTGAAAAAAGCCCAACAATAACATTTTAGGTTGTCTAAGTGACTTATATATTACGTTTAACCCGAGCAGCGAAACTCCGCGGTGATCTGAAAATGATGTGCCGGGAGTTGTGCCGTTCTCGGCGGCTTCAGTGACCCTCGAGCTCCCGGCTAGCTGTCGAGCTGGTGGGTAGCAGACGTCTCCGAAAACGTCGAAGCACTTTAGCAAAGATGCGATATCTTGATAAACCGAGCAGATATTTGATGTTTACACAGCTACTTTCTCGCCTGAAAATATGTTAAAAGTTTATTTTGTGACCCAGAAAGAATAATAAGAGTAATTTAAAAACTTGGTAGCGGACGCCATTGCCAGAAACTGGAGTTTGGCTGGGCCGCGCTATGAATTCTGGGATATGGTGAACCACGAAGGACACACCCGACCCATCCTTCAAATTTGGGGAAAAGGAGGACGCATTTGTCGGCTGCATTCGGAGGAGTCTACGAATTTGGACAGCCTTCGGCTCGTCGCTGTGACGTAATCGGTCTACAAATGCGGCCTCAGGAGGAAGCAGCCCATGAATTTGGATACGACCATTGTATTCCACTTCACGGGTGTTTGTGTTCTTGGTTTAAGTTATATTCTTTGAATTATGATTTTCTGTTTGTATTATATTTTTAGTTCCTGGTTTCTAGGTCTCTGTTCTGTTTCTGTGTTCTTGGTGTTTAATTCTGTTCTCCATGTGTCGTATGTTTAGTTTCAATCTTCTGTCTTTATGTCTTCCCTGCGTCCCTCGTCTTGTTACCTTTGTCCAGAGTCCATCATGTTTTCCATGTCTCTGTGGCTGTGTCCCAATTCAGGGTCTGCACGCTTGAAGTACGCGCACTACGCGTACTACGTACGGTGTGTACTATATGTACGAGAAGTGCGGAAGTGAGAGGCTTGTGAAATGGGACGGTATACGCTTCG
This sequence comes from Maylandia zebra, assembly GCF_041146795.1. NCBI lineage: Eukaryota > Metazoa > Chordata > Actinopteri > Cichliformes > Cichlidae > Maylandia > Maylandia zebra. The sequence goes on along the minus strand of NC_135187.1, from coordinate 37,054,883 downwards.
TCACGCCGTTCAGGTTGCCTAGCAACCATGATACTAACCGCCAGACACGTTACATACAGCTTTGTGTGACAGAAATGAAGGAGAAAAATGTTTTGCTGGTCATTCATTTTTGTCATGACATCACTTTGATTAGTATTGATTAGTATCTGAGGCTGAGACCACGGGACTGTAAAACATGATTGTTGGGCTTCATTTCTGTGCTGAACACTCATTTAAGATTAGTTAGTAAATAACAATTAGTTAATGTTGTTCATGAGACTAAAGTCAACTCACTGTGGTGATGTAAATATAATATGGCCAATATTATAGTATTGTCAGATTATTATGGTATATATGTGCATATATATATATATATATTAGGGGTGCAACAATATTCGTATCGATATTGAACCGTTCGATACAGTGCTTTCGGTTCGGTACGCATATGTATCGAACAATACAAAATTTGTAATTTATTTTATCAACTTTCCTTCTGACGATGCTGTCTGTGTTGAGCGCTCAGTGACTCTGCGTTCGACTACTCCGCCTAGGCTCGACAGTGCAGCCTAGGCGGAGTAGTCGAACGCAGATTCACTGAGCGCTCAACACAGACAGCATCGTCAGAAGGAAGAGCGCAGGGCACCTCCCCCACCCTCATTCAGATCTGGCGTTTGGAATTATTTTGGTTTTCATGTGACGTATGACCCTGAAGGTAAGCGAGTCATGGACTAAAGTAAAACAGTATGTTGGATGTGCCACGCAATGCTCAATTACATGGGTGGGAACTAGTGTGTTAGCGCAGTTAGCTCGTTAACGTGTTGGCCGTCTAGCCCCATGCACGGAGCGATCGGCGGTAGCTCGTTAACGTAGATTTGCCGTGTTGTGGCGTTAAGGTCATTTCAACGAGATTAACCTGAAAGCACTAGTGGGAACACGACGAATATGACTGCACATTTACACCGACATCATCCTAGTGCAAAGACAAAAACAACAAGCATGCTACTAACTTTAGCCGAGTCATTTAGACAGCTGTTAGCACATGATTCTCCTTATGCTGCTGAGAATATAGCCCAGAAGAAGCGGATAGTATAGCTTTTATTTTGGAAAGAGATATTTCTCTGTAATAAACTCTCTTTTCCAAAGATGAGTGATTCCTCAATCAGATACAGGGCTCGCAATATCGCTAGCCCGACGTCCTGGAGCTAGCGATTTTTCCAGTTGGGCTACCAAAATCTTTCTCTTCCCTGCCCGTCGGGCTATTGTAGGAAGGAAAAATATATGTCAATGCTTTTGCATTCTTTCAGAAATGTAGCTGGGTAATTATGTCATTGGCATCGGTGAGCCACTGTCAATATGTGACATATTGAAATCGTGTTTGAATTTGCGCTTGTTTTTTGCTTTCACTTTGCAATCGTGCGAACTGTGTATAGAGAGCGACAGCACTGATCTGTGAGTGATGATAATTTGTGCACCAATTCCTCTGACATTGTCTTATTAATCGTTAGCTTACTATGCAAACATGACAAGTGAAATCTCCCGCAGCTTAAACATGTGAGAGGTTGATCGCGCAGAGAATCGCTGAGCTTATGTGAGTGAGTGTGTAAAAGCAGCAGGATATATATTTCAGTTCTGCTGAGCCAAATAAGACAGGTCAGGGTGAAGAAGTGACAGCCAAAGAAAAGCTTACCACAAAACGGAGAAGTTATGACAAATCAGACTATAAGGCAAAAAGAAAGAGCAGCTTTATGGTTTCATGGACAAAAGAATTTCTGTGGCTGCAATATGACGAGCTAAATAACCAGGGCTGCACATAAGTGGTCCGCAGGTGCGCATTCGCTGTCAAAATAAAAAACACGCACAAGGGTTAGGGTTAAATTTAAAAACTGTACTTTTGAGTTAAAATATATATTTATAATTTTAATAAATGACAAATTAAAAAGGCATGAACATTTTTTTTGTATCGAAAAAATATCGAACCGTGACACCAAAGTATCGAACCGAACCGAACCGTGAATTTTGTGTATCGTTGCACCCCTAATATATATATATATATATATATATATATATATATATATATATATATATATAAAAAACACCCAGCACGCCCATGCGGGCGGTCAATCTTTCAAGCTCGGGTCCTCTACCAGAGGCCTGGGAGCTTGAGGGTCCTGCGCAGTATCTTAGCTGTTCCCAGGACTGCGCTCTTCTGGACAGAGATCTCCGATGTTATTCCTGGGATCTGCTGGAGCCACTCGCCTAGCTTGGGAGTCACCGCACCTAGTGCTCCGATTACCACGGGGACCACCGTTACCTTCACCCTCCACATCCTCTCGAGCTCTTCTCTGAGCCCTTGGTATTTCTCCAGCTTCTCGTGTTCCTTCTTCCTGATATTGCTGTCATTCGGAACCGCTACATCGATCACTACGGCCGCCTTCTTCTGTTTGTCTACAAATATCGTTGCACCCCTAATATATATATATATGCTATGAATTGTGGGATATATGGGACCACGAAGCGTGCACCGGACCACGCTTGATATTTGGGGAAATCGACGGCGCATTTGGAGTATGCATTTGAAGTACACTTCGAATTGGGACAGCCGTCGTCACGTGGCGGTGACGTAACCGCACTTGAAATGCGTACTTCAAGTGTGCAGACCCTGAATTGGGACACAGCCTGTCTTTGGGAATGCCTCGTGCTTCCTGTTTTACTTTGACAGTCTGTGTCCTATGGCAGCGTATCCTGCTTTGTTTCCTGTGTGTCGTTATGTCAGATTATTCCCAGCTGTGCTTCCCTCCTGTTTTTCGTTCCCTTGTTACTCCCTGGTGTATTTAAGCCCGGGGTTTTCCTCTGTCTCTGTTGTGTTGTACCCTTACTGTGCTGTGTGTTTTTCCTCTGTACTTCTGGTAATATTCTGGTTCTCTAGTAATTTGAGTTTCTAGTTTAGTTTTCTTGTTCGGGTTTTCACCAGTGTTCTGCTGCTTTTCGTTAATCATCCTGTCTCAGAGCCCTGCGTTTGGGTCCTACTGTCATGTTTCACTGTGTGGCTGGCAGGAAATAGAACCCAAACGCAGGACTCCTTCGCGGGGAGGGATGAACTCAAAACTCATTTACCACCCAGTCAGCAATCACCTCTCTGAGGTTGTATAAGCTGGGGATGGGCTGGATGTGGGAGGGTGGCTTTCTCTGGTGTCTCCACTTTGAGTGCTAGGTGTGTGATTGTCCTGCCTACGGTGTGGAGTGGTAGGAGCAGTGGGGAGAGGCTTCTGGTGGTTTTCCTCTGTGCTGGTCAGTGTGTGATACTGGTCTAGGTGTGGAAAAGGCCTGCTGTGTGTGACCAGCCCCACCGTGCGTGGCTCTTTGTGAGTAGCTCTTAACTGAGCAGTGGTTTTCCTTAAGTGTCGGTGGCCTCCATTATTTTGTTTGGCCTGCCTGGTTATTGCTAAGAGCAGCGTTGCTGTCTGTTTCTGTTGAAGCCTTATAGTTGTTTTCTTTGTTGAAGTGGTCACCATCTCTTTGGGTTGGCTTGTCTGATTTATCATTAAAGCAGCGTTGCCGCCTCTTTTTGTTGTTACTGTTTATATGAATATTGAGGTAACTGATTATAATAAAGATATAATTTGTGTTAAATACCTCTGCCTGGCGTTCTTTTCATTTCAACCTGGATCCAACTGTTACTGTCCCCCACCCTCTTCGCCTAGCTTTCATGTGGGGACGTAACAAGCCATAAACAAGAAACTCAAATCAAAAACCAGAGACATGAGGGAGCTACACAGTGTGAGGGGACGATACCACAACGAACGGAGGTGAGCACAAACAATAAATACACAAGGAGAACAGGGAACAGCTGGGAGACACAGCTGAGGGCAATTACACATGTGACAAAATGGGAGACAGAGGCAGACTGGAGGGTGAGAGAGAGACAGAGGGTGAGAGAGAGGGAGCTCAGAGGGGCACGAGAGGAAGCACAGACATGCCGGGATGAAGGAAACACAGAACGTAAGGAGTGGACACAAGAACTCACATCACTGTATGAACTTACACACAAAGGGGTCAGCTATACAGAGGGAAATTATCGGGGAACTAAACCGGAACCACAAGAAACTAGACCCTGTAGAAATAAACTGTAGAGTAACAAAGAGAACTTAATACAAAATTCACAACACAAAACGACAAAAATCACAGGAACTTAAAACACAGGCTACGTCCAGCCCGGATAGATTTGAAAACGGCGTTTTCGTCTGCAAACGCTCCGCGTCCACACTAGCGTTTTCAGTCGTTTCCACAGAGTCGTGCGTCCACACTGAAACAGATGAAAACGCTTATGTTCCGGTCCTGCACAAAAGCGAGTGAGAATTAAAGAATTTGAAGAAAAGCTATCTGGAGCAGGTACAAACTGATATTCATCTTTTTTAGGGCTGTCAAAATTGAGAGCAATCAAAACAACGGCTGTATAATGCACTCCGCTATCTTTGTTTATTTGGTCACATGACTGCATCACATGACTAAAATACGTCATCGTTTTAGAAAGTCTGCGTTTTCGTGTGTCCACACTGCGACGGGACAGCTGCGTTTTGAAATGTATTCGTTTATGTTATGTTTTCGAGAGCGTTTTCAAACGCTGCGTTTTTCCTTGAGGAAAACGGCGTCTCAGTGTGGACGGGGGGCCAAAACGGAGAGAAAACAATGCGTTTTCAAACGAAAACACATTAGTGTGGACGTAGCCTCAATCAAAATCCCAGGACCCTGACACCTACACCCTGCACCGCACACATCCACACCTTGACAGCTGCTTTTATTGTGCCGTGAAAATAATGGTCTAAATCTGATCTAACGCAGCATTTCAGGCTGAGTTAAAATAGCGTGTACATTTTTGGGAACAATGACATGGTTAAAAACATTTTGTGCAAAATACTGTCAGGAATATCAAACTGTAACACCGAATGAATATTTGTCACTTTGATAAACGACTGTTGGTTTTCACTGAAAGGTTTCAATAGTATGGAAAACCTACACTCTGAGTAACAATGCACTTTATGGAAATCAAGACGTGCTGATGTTTCCATGTCAGAATTGTTAGCACTGTCTGTATCTGCAATCCTGCTGCTATCGTGTGTAATATAACAGGTATGTTTGAGTTACAGTGTGCTGTAGGAGCTGTGGTGATGGGGGGGGGGGGGGTGGGGGGGTGGGGGTGAGGAGGTGGGGTAGTTATTGTTACAGAGGCAGGCATTAGCAGCCAGCCACTCTCAAAGTGGCACAATCACTTCCTGCTAGGATGCTCCCAGCAGCCACCCCGATCGAAGCCGACATCAACAGATGTCTGCCAGCTTTCCTGCACTCAACACATTTCCTATTAAAAGTGGCAGCAGCAGAATCAGGGGAATCGTCCTTGTTTGGGGGCAGCAGTGAGACACAGACATGCTGAAGAAGTTTCCAAAACTGCTGCAGAGTTCCTGCTCCGGCTGGAAAGAAAGAACCTCCACCTCAAATATACACACCATCATCTGGACCCCCCACTGCAGCTCTCTGTCACTGCATGTGCATCCCATCCCAGGAAAAAGGTTATAAAGGGCTGTCTTTACTCCGCTCATCAGCCTGGTTCACCCTGCATAATTTATAGGCTTGTTACTGTAATCAAAAATTCTTTCTTATTTATTTATTTATTTATAGAGATTATATGTTGGGGGTGGGAGGTGCATGGCGGCAGCAGAGTTTCCTGCGATCCCGGGCCTTTTCATGTGAAATGAGATATTTCTGTAGTGTCCCTCAGGTAAGGAGACGCGCACGCACACGCACACACACACACACACACACACACACACACACACACACACACACACACACACACACACGCACACGCACACGCACACACACACACACACACACACACACACACTTGTGAAGAAAAACTCTTGTGTACGCATGCAGCACATCTCCAACTTCCCTCTATCCTGCTCATGAATGTTAATGATGGCAGCGTGGAGAGACAGATTCACCTGCAGTGAACCACCCAGCTCTGCCACTTTGCTCGTGTACAGTCTATTGTTGGGAAGGCTAATAATCATCACGAGGTCAGGTCACAGTTTTGGCCTCTGTTATTTCCTAACAGCTATATAGTTGCATTTATGAATCTCCTAGCAACTGTGTAAGAGATGACTGTAGGAAATTAATAGAAAAATATATATTAAATATATACTGAAGCTAAATACACGTCTTTTTGAAGGTTTGATGAGACAGTATTATTGTAACATAAATACTGAGTTTGTACCCTGAATTCATCAGTTAAAGTTTAAAGATCATATGTGATCTGAAAATGTTTATAGGGTCTGTTTGACGCAGTTAACTGCTGAGCGTTAGCACAACATGGGAAAAACCTCCTGATTTGGATAACGAGTGAAGGAGATGCTTCAGTTAGTACTTCAGTTCATGATTTTAAGTTTTTCTTGTCACTGGGAGTTTAACATAGAACACATTGTTTTATAAGCAACCTGGCAGTGTAGCACAATTCTGCCACTTTTGAGAAATTATTCCTTTTTCAGAAGAAAATAATTTGTTTTAAAATCATTTAAAATGTATTGAGTGGAAGAAGAGTGGATGGTGGGGTGGGTGCAGTTTTCTCTGTGGTGGGGTCGGGTGGGCAGTCCCGGGCTCTGTGGGGCCGGGCGGTGCTGCTGAACTGGACCCTGGTCCAGATGGGCCTGGGCCCCCTTTCCCTGGCGGGTTGCAGAGTATGGGGGTGCCTACTGGGGTCAGTGGGGGAGCTGGCCCCAGGGAGGGGTCACTTGCCCCTCCCTTCCTTCCCTCCCCATCTCCAGCTGCCTCCCTCTTCCCGCTCCACCACAATTACCCACACATGCAGGGCCTTGGAGTAGGGGTATGTCACCAGGGTGCAGAGGAGGCTACCCCCCCCCCCCCCCCCCCCCCCCTGTCCCCTTCTGGCTTCTTGTGCCTCAATTTTATCCCACAACTTAGACATTCACATTACTCACACTCTCATTACACATACATGTAGGATCTTGGGGGTGGGCACGCTACATGGACTCCAAAAGACCATCAGGGTGTACCACCCACCCCTGGCGTCGATGCCCACCTCTCAATTTTAAATACACGTAGACATTGAGGGCCAGCAGGAGGGACCATGCGCTTACCTGCTGCTCTCTGGCAGGTAGCTCCATGCCCTCCTGGGTTTTAAATGCACCTTAGAACACACATGCATCAACACTACAATGAGCGGGTGGAGGGAGGTTTGGAGTCTTCTCTCACCCCCGTTCTCTGCGACCTGCTGGAGCGGGGGGGCTAGGAGGAGGAGTTGGCCGTCCGACTGCGGTCTGGGGTGTGGGGCCTCCCTGCTGCTGCGGAGTCGGGGCGGTCTGCTTCTCCCCACCGCAGGGAAAAGGGTAACACCACCTGGGTCTGGGTGCAGTTCCCCCTCCAGGGGCAAGGGTACCTAGACCCGGTTTGTAGAGTACGCTTGGGGAGTGTGATCGTGTGTACAGCGTCTCTTTATGTCTGTCTCCACGTTGGTTGAGTGTGGAGTAAGTGCATATGAGAGCATGAGGGTGGGAATGGATGTTTGTGTCTGTGTGTGCCTGTATGTCTGTGTCTATATGTCAGGCTGGGTGTCAGGCGCCACCTCTCTGGGGACATCTCAGGCCCTCCAAGGTTTGGAGGCCTATTTCCCCCCACCACCACTTCCCCTGCTAGTGGCGGACCCCCTCAGACATCGGTGCGTTGGTGGTTCTTTGTGTCTGGGGGTGGGCGTCCAGGTACACACCGGCTCACTCCTTGGCGGCCGCTTATCGGGGCCTGGAGCCTGGGGCTCGCTCGGGCCACTTCGGAGGTGGGGTGCCCTCGGCCTCTCGGCCTGGGGCTCGGTCACTCAGGCACAGCTGGCTGCCGGCGGAGCTCACGGGCGCGTCACTGCAACTCCCCCTGGCTTCTGCTCCGCGGCTGCTGAGTGAGCCCTCATCTGGGACTCTCCTCAGCTCTTTCTGGGACAGTGGCGCAGCTGCCCCTCTGTTGGTCTTCCTTGGTCTCTTGTGTTCTGGGGACCTCTGGATGTCTGGAGTTTTGATCTCCTCCATACCTGCTTCATGCCCTGGAGGACGGGGCTGTGGCCCCCCCACACCCTCTAGCAGAAGGAACATGAAGGAACCTTTTAAAAAAAACAAGCGCGTCCATGCTCACAGGTGTACACACGGGTGATCACACCCACAAACTACACCCTTTTTGGCTCCTACCTCAAAGCACACTGTGTTCTGTTGATCTTATGTGCTGCACAATAATGTTTAACATTTAGTATTTACTGTTACATTCACATAGATCATCGTGATGTTGTTTATTATGTTGCTCCTTTTTTTCTGCTTGTTTTCTTTTTTCTTTCTCAACAGGTGATTGATTTATTTTTTGTCTGTTTGTTTTGTTGGTTTTTGTTTTATGCCCTTTATCTCCGTCCCTCTTCCCCGCTGTTTTTCTTTCCCTCTTTCTTTTCCCCAGTCAAGTCTGTCCCGTATCTAGCAGGTTAAAATAAAATAAACAATAAAAGGTGAATCAATTATCAATCATTACGGCAAGGCTGGGATGGTCCATTTGGTAAAGTAAATCCACTGGGCATCTTTCTTCGCCTTTAGACAATAATTCTGATGGCAAAAGAGCCAAATGGGACAGGCAAAAAACATAAAAAAATAAAATAAATAAAAAAAATAAAATGTATTGAGCATTGTCTCTAAACGCAAATTACATTTTTTCCCAAATAATTAATGAGAGAAGTTTTATTAGATTCTGTTCAGGGTCGTATTTCGGTATTTACAAAGTTTCTCTTCTGTTCAGTTTTATTTATGTAGGTTTAACTTACAGCACGTGTCCTCTCTGATCACTAAAATGACACCATAATATGTTTGAAAAGAAAGCTTTTGAGTGAGCGCTTGCCAAAACTGAGAAAAAGAGCTTCTTACTAGAAAGAAACCTCCAGCAGGACCAGACCTGACCTGAGGAATAACCGCTAACTACACTGTAAAAAAAACTCCGTAAAATAATGGAAAATTATTAATTTTGATTATATTAAGTAATAATTTTCATTTTTGCAGCCAGTTCTTTATATAGTAATCATATATTTAATGGATTTGTAATGTTAAAAATTATCCTCAAATATTAAATGACTGGATTTGCCTTTAAAAGAAAACAACATGATTACACACATAACAACAGTCTCTTCATTTCTGATTATATCAGTTATAGTTTTAATGTGTAACTTTACAAAGCATATTTGTATAAGTATCCTTTACTGTTACTGATCTATGCTGGTGTGTTCCCAGTGTTCCCACACCCAGAATTAATTTCCCCAGGAAAGTTGCAATATTGTTAATTCCAGATTATATCAGGTACAATTCAATGGACATAAATGTAAATGGAAAAGTTACACTTCAGTTTTTACCTTTAGCTTTTAACAGAGCACGGGAACATTTCTGTTAAGATTTACTAACACTGTGGAAACAGAACTAATTTAACCAAATATTTCATGTAAATGTTACAGAACTTTAAAGTTACGTTGAAACCAAGCACACCATTGTTGTTCTTGTGACATTACCAATAAGTTTGATGTGTCACATGGCCCTCTTCCTATTGGAAAAACAAAAGTTGTATCCAAGATGGCCGACTTCTAAATGGTCTCCACCCATCTTGAGGAGTTTGCCCCCTCACATATACTAATGTGCCACAAACAGGACTTTAGTATCACCAACCATTCCCATGTTATTACGCTGTATCCATAGAAATGGCCCACCCTGTGTATTACTCTTGAGATGCACGAATTTAATGACTGTGAACAATAAATGTGAAATTACAGACACATAATCAGTATTATTTTATATTATTTTATACATAATGTTTTTAAAGAATAGTTATATGTTCAATAGTGCAAAATGTTACAATATTACACATTAGGAAAGTATTGGCAAGTGCTTGATTACTCATTTAAGAACATTACTCCTCCTTAGTATGACAGCAGATATATTATTATGACGATGATTATGATCATTAGTAGCAGTGACAGGTGTAGATGGTGTAACAGTAACAGATGGATTTGCATGGTGCTGGATGTGAGTCTCACTGAGGCTCTGGCAGCGCTGGTTCTGCTCCTCCTGTTGTCCTGGCAGAGCTAAACTACCTGTTGTCACCTGCACCAGGACTGAAACACAACTCTGCCGTCTACACACGTCGAACATCTTTAGGTTTCTGCAGCACCAGGGAAACTCGCCACGTTCAGCGTGACTCTGAGTTTAATTGTTAGATGGTTTTTGGCTCATTGAAAGCCATGTGAACAGAGCCTTTCTGTTTGTACAACAGATTGTTAGAAGTCTTCTGTTTTGGTCTCTTTGTGATGTTTAGGCACAGGAAGTGAGTGTGTCCTGACTGTCTGAGAGTTGTCACTGTAAGTCCAAATCTCAGCGTTCTCTGATTCACGTCATTCAAGCACAGTGCTGTTGAATGAAGTGACATAAAGTGATAAAGTGGCCTGACAGTAGCAGTAGATGGTTTTTCACTTAGAAATGGTTTTAAGGACAAATACAGCAAAGTGAACTGGGTTCATGTTGTATTACAGCAGCACTACTCCATTATTATACAAAGCAAAGCTCGTGCAGTTATTTCAAACTACGAGGAAACCTCTGGCCCGTAGTTGGAACTACGCAACCTGCTTTCAGCTGCTTTATTCACGCCACAGCAGCTCGCTCTGCATGCTGGATTTAGCAGGTTTATTCTAACTCAGCGCTCGTTGTACTCAGAGTCACAAAGACTTCTCCCAGGATAACATGAGATCTTTTGCTCTTTTACATGAACACATGGACCATTGCACGACAGAGCCACCCGTGACACTGTGGCTGAGTGACAGTTATAGAATGATGACATTTAGTTTGACACTGACAACTCTGCAACTTACTTTCTGTTCCCAACACTGAATTCTGTTAACCAATACAACTATCATCCATTTTTAAAACCTCACGATAGCAACATTTGAGATTGCACAGAATTTCTAACAAGTTGTTTTGGATTTATCGCTCTGACCGACTGTGGAGCACTTTGGTCAACTTTGTTGCATTATTATGTGCTATAGAAATACATTTTGGTTTGATTTATTTGTTTATGTCTGTGACAAAGTGGGTGAGAAGACCATTTGTCTATATTCTTAATTAACATTCTTGTTTTGATTTAACCATATTTCACATGTAATCTGCAATATGCAAACATCTACTATCCCGGGTTTGTTTGTTTTGCACTTTTACAGATTATATAATATAACATCTTGGATTAAATCAATTCCTACAAGTCTGTTAAGTTAACATGTTCTTTATTTCAACTGTTGTATTGTTTAGGACTTACCTTACCTACATGTCTTCCAGAAACAAAAGGAGGAAATGTAGTTTTACTTCCTGCTTTATAGCTTCTGGGTTCATCTGAGGTCACAGGAAGAGACCAAGTGCAGAAGGGGAAGAACTCTTATAATTTAATAAAGTTGATTTTAGAGGGTTTATGAAGAAATAGATTTATTGTTGTAATATGTATTGATTACACCAGAGTTTATGTTGCGAGTAAAGAGGAGTAGCAGAGGTTTGAATATAATCATGTTCATCTTACCTACTGAGTGAAATAGTCCAGAGGAGAAAGTGTTTGATTAAGTGGACGATTTAAGCAGAAGAACTCGGGTGTTTGAGGAGAAAGGTTCAGGTCAGTGTAGCTGTGTGCAGTTTGACCTCAATTTCCGTTGATTTAAGTTCAGTTATGTTTATTTGAACTGAGTTAATTATAGAGTTGAGTTTCTTATTTGTTTCTTTGTAAATATTGTTTGGGTCACTAAATGGTGAATAAATCACTTGCTACACTGGACAGCATCAGTCTCCTGCACTTCTTTGACCGCTTAAGTCAAGTCCTACCACAATGTCACAGAGCAGCTATTAAACGTTTATCTCAGTCTACATACAGCTGACAGCAGTTACAGTTTACAGAGTAAAACAGTCCATTTCATGGGTAGACCCCTGCTTTCTTATTTTATCCATCCTTACTTATTGTTCCCAAGTTTTGCTTTTTGCCAGTGTCCTTGTTATCACTAGTACCATGAGAGCCCTGCAGTGTCAAAGGGCTAGGGGCCACAACTGCTCAAAAATAGCTGAAATCCACGAGACCCCTTTTATTTTAATAGTTCAAACACCAAATGTACCTTAAATTATCATCCTACAAAACTTTAATATCATTTCAAAATTTCATAGTGAAACACTCGTACAGCAGACAACTGGCAGAGATGTGGGCTTCCACAGCACGTCCAAAATCCACAAATACGCAGATTTTCCATGAATAATAAGTTCCTTGCCACAGGAAAATCCTCCAGTAAGTGAATCCATGAATATTGAACCACAAACAGGCATTCAGTAGGGGTCAACTGTAAAGGTAATGCCAGAAAAACACATCCAGCAGGCTGCTCATGTGCATCGTAGGTCTGCTTACACATAACCATGAGGCCCCCACATCTCTCTCTGGACTGTCTAAAAGATTTGCTAGATGGCCTTGATGACATTAAATCATGGTTTGCATTAAAGTTTTTGAATGTAAACCAAAAAACTGAGATCGTACAATTTGGACCTTCTGACCCTCGCTCTTCTCTTAAGGTTGACCTTGGTCCTCTGGAAAAGTCCAGAAATCCCTTTGCAAAGAATCTGGGAGTTTTCTTTGACAGCAGCTTTTTATTTGAGAAACAAATAAAGTCTGTTGTTAGAGCCAGCTTCTTCCAGCTCAGGCAAAAACTAAGAACATTCTGTCATTTGCTGACTTCGAGAAAGTGGTCCATGCATTTATTTCATCCAGGCTTGACGACTGTAATAGTCTTTATTTTGGTATCAGCCGGGCTCTGCTCTCTCGTCTTCAGCTTGTTCAGAACGCTGCAGCCGACTCTTGACAGGCGCTCGTAAGCATGACCACATTTCCCCAGTCTTGGCTCGTTTACACTGGCTTCCAGTATGTTGTGGAGTTGATTTTAAGATTTTATTGATGGTTTTTAAATCTCTAAATGGATTAGCTCCGTCATACCTCTCTGATCTGTTAACTAAAAATACTCCAAACAGAACTCTCAGGTAGCTGATAAGTTGCTTCTAGTTGTCCCTAGCAGCAGGCTAAAACTGTCACAGGTGGGATGGACTCAGGTGCGACTATATACAGGTGAGAGGGCGAGGGGAATCCAGGGCACAGGGGAGTCCGGAAAAGGGCTCTTCACACATGAGGAAATCTTCACACAGTTCCAGAAACACAGCACACCAGCAACTTAGCACATCCAGGGCTCCAAGGGAAAGAGATTCCTGTTCACAGGAAACAAGCCGTTAATCTAACGAAGCAGCAACGTGAAAAGACAACTAGAAACCAGCACTCTGGAGCTTACAACCGAGGTTACTCTATAGTCCTGCGATGAGATGTTTCCAGCCACTGGTGACGCTGGTAGGTAGGATCTCTCCAACACTTTTGAAAACACATTTTTACTCTCTAGCTTTGAATTGTGACAGATTTTTGTTTTGTTCTTTGCGTGGGTTTGATCTACTTTTTTTTTTTTCTATGTACAGCACTTCCTGTGTGGTTTTTAAATGTGCTGATAAATAAATTGATTGATTGAACAAGTAAAACTTAATGTAACTTGTGTAAAAATCTCCTAAACCTGTTGTAGGAGTCACTTTTGTCACATTATGACGTTTTGTGTCTGTAAACGATGCTGTCACATTTAATTACCATCACGTGTTGTCGGACCAGACAGTGTTTTGTGGTTTATGCGATGTTGGATACTGAAAGGAACTGTTGAACAACAATGTAAATGTACAGGTGCTTTTACTTGTTTTACTCGTGACAGCGGTCACCCTCGCCATCAAACAGCTGAGTGGCTTCAGGTGTGGGCGTGGCCTCCTAACCCGCCCTAACCTGCTGCTGCTCATTGATTTGTATTCACTGCGGCATTTAAGGGATGTTTTGACTAAACTTTCACTTTAGTTTGTATATTTAAAACTTCGTACATATTTAGATTGAATTATGTTGCGTTTCTGTCTTTTTATGACGACTTGGGGGAAAAATCATTACAGGTTTGTTGTAATGTTGATTCATTGTCCATTTTTTTTTTATTTTTGCTACCTTTTGTAATCTAATTTTTCTTTTGTTTCTCATTCACATGTAACTTTCACGTGTATTTACACGAACCTGCTGTCGTCTGCGCCGTGTTTGTGGTTTTACTTCCCTTTGTCTTGTCAACCTTGTTAGTTTCAGCACCTTAGTTTCCTGTTGCCTTTGTTTGCTTGTTCTTTTTTACATTTAATCAACTATAATACGTTTTTTGAGACTCTGCTTCGTGGCGTCTCTGCGTTTGGGTGCAGTTATCTTCACTTTCCAAAGCATGAGAGAGCTATCGCATGCCGATGGATAGAAGAGTCGTGTGAAAATGAGAACATGCATGTGAATGTGGCTGTACTGTGTTTACTGTGTGCTGATGCAGCTGCCTCATGAGGGATGAACACACAGACATCTCACACTATTGGAATTTTTAACCGCAGCCTGAAAATACTGTCATGACAGTCACCACCAGCGGAATAAAAAAGGAAGTTGAAACCTACGCTTTGAAGTGATTCAACCGCCGGTCATTCACCTCATCAAACCCCAGCTCATACCAGGGCTCGTGATAATGTGGCCACCTTCCCACAAGCCTACCGGCAGGCTGATCTGAAAGTCTGCGCGCTGAGGCTGTCTGGCCAAACGCATTCCTATCCCACCACCAGACTCTCCACCCTGTGGGCTGAAGGCCGAAGCCCAGGCTCGGGCTCTTCCTCTGCACTTCTGGTAAATGAGCGTGTTTGGTCTCAGACAATAACGTGCAGCGTCTTTAAAAAGAGAACAGAGAGATAAATCCTGTAAGCTCAAATGAACCCACAACAAGTTTAAACCAGCGATTTTCACCACTCTAAAACAAACTGAAGCAGGATGAACTGAGGAAGTAATTCAAACTTTGGATTCTTCATCTACTTTGATCATTTTGCACACTCCTCAGTCCCTCAGCCAGCATCACGAAGTGTCAGCTGGAGCTTTTCCAGCAGCCTGTAGAGGGACTTCCAACATATGCTGAGCACTTGTTGGCTTCTCCCCTTCAGTCTGTGACCCAGCTTATCCCAACCCACAGCACTGTGGTTTAGGTCAGCATCATGTGAAGTCACAAACAGCCTGCATGTATTTACATTTGTTCACATTCTGTTTGCAGCACAGTGGCTCCATGCACAAACATTTGGGAGAGGGCGATAAAAAACAGTAAGTCGTATTAAAAAGAAACTGCTACAGAAATGTTTTGTAACCAGTTGCACTGAACAGCAACAGGTAACACAGGGGAAACCTGCATTATGTCTCCAATGATACAACTACTGTTACTGCTGTCACTGATGATTGGAAGTTTTATTGTCTTGTTTTAGTTTTAGTTTAAATACTAAATACTTGGTAACGATGGGCGATGAGGGATGAGGAAGTGTGAATAGTGCTGCGGTTTGGGGAAGGCCTTGACGGGGACTGGTGACGGCTCTCGGGCCGGGCAGAACCCCCTGTACTAACGAGAAATAAAGGGGGAAAGGAAGCGAGGAGAAGAGGAGAAGAGAGGAAAGAACAAGGGGGCGGGGGGGTTTTATAGCCTGAGGCCGGAGGGGGCATGAAGGAGGACCTGAAGGAGGTCCTGCTCCTGAAATTCAGATGATATCTCCACTAGAGATGGCACGATACCACTTTTTTATGTCCGATACCGATATCATAAATTTGGATATCTGCCGATACCGATATGAATCCGATATAGTGTTTTTTAATCAACAAAACTGTTTTTTTAAAATATCTTGCTGCATTTTGTATAAGTTCATACTCAAGTTTAAAACAACAACTACACTAAAGCTATTCTGTTATACCTGTATGCAAAAAAAATGTTTCATAGTTCAGCAATACTGATCAATCTAATAAACTTAAACCTACACCATCCTCCCTATTCTGGTATTTTAAAGAGTACTTAGCATAAATATTAAGCAGCCTAACTAATAGGGTTCCAACTCCCAGCAACAACAAAAATAAATAAATAAAAAATAGGGAACCACCCCTCACGCTCCACCTCATGATGCTTAATCGACGTAATCAACCTTAATTTGATGCAGTGTGAAAAAAAATGCACAGAAATCAATTATTTTTCAAGAAATATTAAATAGATTCAACATCTTTCTTCAACAAAATTGCAGACTGCACAGATGGTACCTTCCCAAAGGAAAAAGTACTATAGCTTACTAGGGTATATATTAGACTTAATAGTTACTATATACAATAATGGACTTCTATACATTTTACATCAAATTAAAACTTTGGGTGTCAGATAATTATTTATTAAAAGCTCGACATTTTAAATGAGAATAAGAAAGAAAAGTATGTCTTTGTGCCCCCTTTTCCCTGTTAATGCCCTATCGGCCCCCCTGGCTAAACTTTGCTAGATCCGCCCCTGCACAGTTACCAGCGTCAGCTACGTAGAAAAAGATCCTCGAGTAGAAAGTAATATTAAATACATTCTAACAACAGCTGATCAAGCTTAAACGTGCTGCTGTTGTTCAGCCGCTGGTTTCCTCTTTCTGGTGCAAAGTGGGCCAAAAACAAAGAAGAGAGACGGACTCGCGACAGAAAAGCCGATCAGCTGATCATTAAGCAGTTTCATGATTGAAGTAGCAGCCGGAGAGCCAGAGGCAGTCGCTCGTTAAGCTTAATGCAGGAATGCTTTACAAACATTCAGAGATGGACTTACACACTTGCTTTACTTCTCTCGGGATAATTTTGTCGGAGATGAAATGCCGGGTTGCTAGCGAAGCTCCACATGCTATCCAGACCACCGACAGGTCCCGCATGCCACAGCCGCTCTATCACGTGATGCATACTGCTCCGACGTGCTAACGTTCTGAGGTGAGTTACGGCGTGTTGCAAGTTTTGTGAGCTGCTTTCGTGATATTTAATGGATCGGATTACATTTTTTATTTTTCTCCGATATCCGATCCAGTAATTTAGGTCAGTATCGGACCGATACCGATACGTAATATCGGATCGGTCCATCTCTAATCTCCACAACAACAAACAAAAACTCAAAAACCAACACATACTATAAATTGATGGGAAAAAAAGAAACTAAAGGAGGAATAATAAAGCTGAACATGAAACATTCCTGTAAGTCTGTGGTCAAAATCCAACAGCAGCCTTCATCATAGTTTGCATTTTCCAGGCTTCCAGGTATAAATGTGTTTGTTTGAGCTGAACGACTGCAGGTGTGCATAAGTTGCGGTCGTCGTACTTCAGCATCCAGCCCTAAAGAAGAAGAGCAAACATACTTTTTGAGTGGCAGGTTTTTTCAAATACAGGTTTCTATCAGCTCAACAAACATCAGCAAACACACAAACTGTTTGTGTGCTGCTTGTTGCACAGTGTGTTGCAGCTAAAGGTCCAGTTTTATCAGGACAGGAGAGGAAGACCAGCAGTTTTATTCAAAGGTAAGGATGCTCAGTGGTGTTTGATAGACTGTAAACTTAAAGCTTAACATTTTTCACACTGTGAAACGCGCTGCAGAGGAAACCGAGGTAGACTAACTGTGTTATTTAAAGGCTGCAGTGAAAATAGTGAAGTGCAGACAGGTTAGCTTGTAGCTGTACTGTGATGTAAAGCAAAAGCCAGTGTGCACAGAGGCTGTGCTGCTCAAGGTCAGAGTGAGGTTACATCAAGTGCAGCAGAGAATCATTTAACGTTACGCTGGTGATGATGCTTAGATTCATTCACAGATGTCG